>NC_056731.1:1683363975-1683413975 GCF_019279795.1 Protopterus annectens | reverse complement strand
ACTCCTGAGTGCTAACTTTTGGATATGGGATCTATTCAATGGTTTGTAAGATGTGTGCAATCTGTGGCTGCCTCTGTTGCAGGTGAGCAGGCAAATGTCATGGACATACTTCTTGGACAGCAGACCATTAGTTGGTGTGACATTGATGACCCATACATGATGGAAGGTGCGTATTCCAGATAAAGGAATGCTGCAGAACCTCAAAAGCTGCTTCCACAATATGTTATTTGGAGTGTGTGCACACATATGCTTCCAGTGTGCTCCATATTACACGTTCATTGCTCATGTTAGGATCACATTACAGGTTGTAAAGGTTATGGAATGTGGTATTCTGATATGCCGTTGTGTAGATCTGTAACAGTTGCCATTGTAATACTGGTATATACACTGCTGTAGCCACTGTATAAGGGTAATGTTTCAGACATGTCCCCAGTTGTCCCACTATTATGTTTATCTCTGTCCACACATCCTGCACTGACAGGTTGTTAGTTATACTGCAGGACTCTTACATACTCTTCAGATATGCCACCATGGCGACCACTGTGATGCAGTGCAGTTAACAGGAACAATAAGTGAACATGTACAGCATGCATTATGGGTAGGTGTGTTAAATGTGTGCATGGCAAATGCCATAGCCATAACATGGCAGTTGTATTGGCAAACCTGAACAAAAGACCTGCATATTCACCAGCTACAGGCTGCTTCCCCAGAGGTATATCAGAGGGACCTACATAGTTGTATGAGAGATGTGATGTCTGTAGCCACACCTGTGGCATTGGTACAGGGTGGGAGCAGCATTTCAGTACATCAACAGTACAAACCCACAATACTACAGATTATGCACATCTTTTCACTACTACACTACAGTGACAGACTATGGTATCTGACATATGCATGAAGATACTTTACTGATGAAGATGGATAAGCAACAGTGGTCTACTAATGTGCTCTGTGGCCTTACCTGCATGCTCATCATCCATTGTGTGGGTAGTACCCACCTCCACAATGCTATCTTCAAGTTCTTGACTTGGCTGGTGGGCAGGTGCCCCAAGGTTGGCAAAGAGCTCCTCAACATGTGTCAGTGGGGGCTGGATGGCATGACCCCCACCTGTGGCTAGCTCATCCCTCCTAACTGCAGCAGCATGCTGACAGGCATGGCGGATGAGGTCAGTGCAACGATGTTGCACCTGCTCATAATTGCGGTTATGCAGGCCAACATTGTTTACCTTGTGGACAAGCTCTTTCCACAGGGCAGTGCTCTCCTGCAGATCATGGGTCATATGCCCAAAGAGGGTTTCGTAGTGATGCACAATAAAGTTGATGAGTATGTTATTCTCCTGTGGAGTGAATGCAGGGAGTCACTCTCCTGACATGGTACCTGGAAGACATAAAGAGGAAAAAAGGTCTGAGGACCTCATGCTACAAGGATATAATAGTTGCTAATTGACATCTCTCTCTCCCCCTGCCATATCTGCAAAAAAAATCTGAAAACACACATCAATGGGTATGTTTGCACCAAACCTACTGTTGGGACGTATATCATATTGTGCAACAAATATTGAAATGTGTTTCTATTCATGTTCCATGATGAAACACTTATCATTGGTGGCCTGTTGCTAACAATGTAACCTGCATGCCATTGTAATAGCCACTGTGGTTCCATATATGCATGTGTTCAGTTTCCTATGCAACTGTTTCAAATCTGGTGTTTTGGGTTAATGGAAATATGCATGCATGCTGTTATAACTAATCCTGGATTGTGTTGGCTATTACTACCCATATATATTCTAAAACTGCAACACAATAGCATGTTTGAAACAGTTATATAGCAAATAGAACACATGCATATATGGAAACAAGTGGCCATTACAACAGCATGCAGGTTACACTGATAGCAACAGGCCACCAATGATAGAATTTCAACATGGAACATTAATAGAAACACATTTCAATATTTACTGAACAATATCACATATGACCCAACAGTAGGTTTGGTGTAAACATACCCATTGATTTGTGTATTTTGATTATTGTTGCATATATGGTGGGGGTAGAGAGAGACGTCAATTAATAACTTATATATCCTTGTAGTTCTCACAACTTTAACGATCATTGCTCTAATAATTAAGGTATAGGTATTATTATTCTACCCTATGGCCTTGGTTTGTCCAGTGCTATGTTTGTAAACAAGTGTATACTTCAACTGTCTTATAGCTATATTCTACATCTCATACCTGGTATACATGTGGAGATAATGTTTGTTAACACTACATGACTGTTTCTAGACATATTCCCAGATTCTGAGTTAATATTATGCACATACCTCTCAATCTCTTATTGCACACACTCTGGTCAAAGCTTGACAACATGGGGGTACAACTAGGGACATATTTTGAATATTGCTCTCATAACCTTGGAGGGCTGATAGAGTGACAGGATTTGTTTTCATATACATTTTCTGAAGGTTTTGAGGTATGCAAATCAAATGTATGTTATTATTTGCTGACTACAAATCTGAGATCATCCCACTGATTTGCCATGGGGACAGGGTAACAGGCAGAAAATATGAGACAGTTATCTGGACTTTCTGAAAGGATGTGTACAGTTGACAGGTATGATTATGCATATAGTTTACTACCACTCCCGGAATTCAAACCATGGCTGTGTCTGAGAAAAATACCACAATTTAAGTGTCAGCAAAGTGTGCTGTTTGAATATTGCTGTCTATCTTTTCAGTGTTTTCTGTCTAAGTCTCTCATGGTTGTACAATCTGACATTGTAATTACAACAGTCTCATACAGATATTCCTAGAAATATTTTTATGTAGCACAGTGTGAAAAACAGTGGTTGACACAACAGTACTATTCTGATATCAGATGTTACTGAATGCTACATGTCAGCCATACAATACCAGAGTAAACACTACCAGTCCAGGATTTCAATCTTTATTGGCAGGCACAGTTTTCTTATCTGACAGACCTCCGGAGGGAATGTTTGTTAACACTACCTGACTGTTTCCACACATATTCCCAGATTCTGAGTTAATATTATGCACATACCTCTCCATCTGTTAATGCACACACTCTGGCCATAGCTTGACAACATGGGGGTAAAAATAGGAACATATTTTGAATATTGCTCTCATAAACTTGGAGAGTTGCTTGAGTGACATGTTTGTTTTCATATACATTTTTTGAAGGTTTTGAGGTCTGAAAATCAGATGTATGTCATTATTTGCTGATTAAAACTCTGAGATCATCCCACTGATTTGCCAGGTGGACAGGGTAACAGGCATAAAATATGAGCCAATTATCTGAACATTCTGAACAAATGCATACAGTTGAGAGGTATGATTATGCATACAGCCTACTACCACTCCCAGGATTCGAACCATGGCTGTGTCTGATAAAAATACAGCAATTTATGTTTCAGCAGAGTGTGCTGTTTGGATATTGCTGTCTATCTCTTTAGTCTTTTTGTCTAAGTCTCTATCGATTGTACAGTATGACATTGTAATTACAACATTATTATACAGACATTCCTAGACATTTTTATTATGTAGCACAGTGTGGGTAACAGTGGTTAATGCAGCATTACTACTCAGAGTATGCAACACTAAAAATGCCATATAATACCAGAGTAAACACAACCAGTCCAGGATTTAGAGCTTTATTGCCAGTCAGTTAAAGTTTTATTTAAATACGACCTATATGGGACTATTACTGTCATATAGTCTGGTTTATTCAGTACAACCCATACACAAAACAGTTTTTATACTGGCAGCTGACTTTCTATTACTTTTATATTTATTTGTTATGACTACTACAAGCAGGATTGTTACTCACCAGTCTCGCTTCACAGCCTTTGCAGCCTACTCACAGCCCGCTCAGCAGCAGCACTAAGGGAAATAGAGTTAGCCATACCTATCCATCATATACACAGGCTAGACATTATTATAGAGTTACTGGTATGAGTACTTACATCACCCCTCTGCCTTGATTCTTGGACCCACTGGTCCAAGAGCTCCCTGTTCCATCATTTTAGGTTGGCATAGTAGTGTCTGACCTGCTCACCAGTCCAAGAGATACCAGTGGCACTGGTGAGGTCACGGGCAAGACTGTCCCAGACTTCTGCTTTATACTGGGAGGTTTGGTACTGGCCCTACACCAATCTCTCATCATGTTTTTTTTACCAGGAGTCCTATCATGACCTTAGACTCTTGGATGCTCCAGTGCTGTACACAGCAGCACACTCCCTCTCTGACTCCAGCCATTCTGTCTACAGTGGGAAGCTGCAACCAGTTATGAGCTGTATTCCCACCTGTGGGGTTTAAATACAGTCAATTTCCCACCCTTTGCCATGATTGGACGGTTTTGAATATGCTGAGCTAAGCTAAGCTACAGGCAAACCTGGTCAGCTAAGGCTGGCATTTCTTAAATGGGCAGGGTCAACACTGCTTACCAATGGGCAAATCCATTTAGTGGGGCTACTCATTGCTTAGCAGTCATATTTACACAATGCTTACACCTGGTAAGCAGAGCTATGCAATGCTTAGCATTGCTTATTTTTCATTTTATAGACTATCTGCTGTATGGCATTGATTCATCATTTATTAGATATTATAAATTTGTTTATTGTCCCTGACATCCCCCAATGTGCTTTCATTACATGTATTCATGTATGACTATACTTGTATGGGGCACTTGTGTTTAAAGGGGGATTTCACAACTTTATTAAACTGACACCTCACATCTGGACCTAATGCAGTACTCTGGTTAACAAATATATGTTATTTAGTAGGTAATACAAAAAAAAATGTTTATGCACTGCTGTTACATTGGGGATTGAACTAGGAATGGCTGCTCACAAAGTGTATGCTCTAACCACAACACTATTGAAATACTGTTTATATTGGATGTCCGTTGCTATTTAACTTCTTGTGATGTTTAAGGTAGACTAAGAGTAGCTAAGCAATGGGCACACCTGTGCAGCTACACTTAAACTTTATTGCATTTATAAAAAAAAGTTTTGTTGTATTATTTTAGCTATACCCTTCAGAATATCCCTGCTAATGCTAAACCCTGTACTTTTATCAGCTTTCTGCATCATGGTGGTCATACCTCTCAACCTCTTAGAACAAAAAATCTGGACAAACCTTAAAATGATGGGGGGGACAAATAGGGACAAATAGGGACAGATTTTAAATATTGCTCTTACAAACTTAGAAAGTTGATATAATAATACATTTTGCATTAGCATGAATTTTTTGAAGGATGTGGAGTCTTAAACTCTAATGTTTGTCATTATTTAATGACTTCAATCCTCAACTATTTGCCAGGAAAGTACAGATTTTAGGGGGAACACACCAAACATATGAGGCAAAACTCTGGACATTCTGTGAAAATCTGTACAGTTGGGAGGTATTGTGGTGGGACATTTGTCCCTTTTGCCTTTGACCACTTTTGTTTTCTGGACGAGTTGGGGGTGTTATGTGTGTTCTGCTCATTTTAATTGGCAAAAGGCAATTCTGGAGTGCAGGGGAATGTGTATTGTGAGAGTTCAGCTCTTAGACACAACCCCTGCACTCGTACACAGCTCTGTGTCTGTTTAACAGCACAGTCAGAGCACCTTCATGAGTATGCAAGGCACGCTGCCGTGCTGTACAGGCACAGTCTTGGCTTGCCATGCAGGAATGCTTGCTGAATCCCAGGGTATGTTTATCCCACAGTCATGTCAGTCACATGCTTCATAAATATGAAGAGGAAATATTTGGAAAATGTTGTAAAACTAAAATAAAGTTTCTCATAGACAGTGCTATGCTAATGACATACCAAAAGATACTCTTGTCTTCAGAGCGCAGAGACTGTGGAGGCGATTCATACATGTATTTTTTCACCATATCATTAGTGCAATCTGTGCGTATGAATCACACTGATATGCAAACACAAGGCAGTTAGCAGCATGCATGGCTGTGAGAGCTCTCAACCTCTTAGCACAAAAAATATGGACAAAGCCAAAAATAATGGGGGGCAAAGCCCCAAAAATAGGGATATATTTTAAATATTGCTCTTATAAACTTAGAAAGAACACTAGAATAAAAGCTCTTGTGTTACTAATAATTTTCTGAAATACATGAACTCTGAAATTCAATTTGCAGTGGTGGTGCTGCAGTAGCCATTGTCGCCTCACAGTAAGATGCTGACCGGTTCGACTCTCAGATAGAGCGTCTTCTGCGTGGAGACATGCGTGAATGGGCTTACCTTTGTTGAAGGTTGTGCGTTAGGGCTGGCAACTCAGCACGTAAAAATCAACTGCCAATCATTAGCAGACCGGAGTTCCACTGTGGCGACCCCTAACTGGGAAAAGCCGAAAGACACAACAACATGAACTCTGAAATTCAAAGGCTTCTCATTTTTTAGTGAATTCAATTCTCACTGATTTGCCACAAAAATCAAGAAAAACAGAAGTTTTATGAAGTACAGACCAAAAATCTGAGGCAAAAATTTGGACAGTTGAGTATTATGGACAAAAGAAAGTTATCAAACACCTGGAACATTGCAATTTCACTCCAGGAAATGAATCACTGGGCCACCATGGTGAACTTTATCCTCTTCTCCACTATAGTGCTATCTTGGAGTTGGTATATTTACTGAGGGGGTTTAGGGGTAAACCCTCCACATGGGTGGGTTTCATTTGCTTTGGTTTTCTGTGTTAGTGGACAAGTAGTTAGTTTCTCAAAGTGAAATTGTGATGTCCTGGGTGTTCAATAACATGCTGTTTCAGCAAAGTGATCTTGATGTTTTGAATTTTGCATAAGTGGTATTTTGACAATATAAAGTAGATCCATATTCACACACACACACACACACACACACACACACACACACACACACACACACACACACGTTTATTTTGAATTCCATTATTTCTCTTGTTGATGTTACCAATTGTCAGAAAAAAAAAATCAACCTTTTGTAAAATATTTGTTGTAGAAGACATCCAATCCATCTATCAAGGACTATCAAACATTTGGACTGGATGGTCAGGGGAGGGGATTTTTTACACCAAGGTAGGTGCTTACCCTAATTTTTGGAAGTTATGACTTCCTTTCAATTGACACATTTTGACCGGTTAATAGTATTACTGTGCTGAGAAAGCTGTTTGCAAAACAGTGTGCTATATTTGATAGAGCTGACAACAACTCTCCTCTCCAAGAAAATAGGCTCAGCAATTACCAGGGTCTTGTTTGAAAGCAATTTATGTGATCATACATTTAACAAACAAGTAAATAAATAAATGTCCCATCTGTTTTGTATTTGTTTCTACTGTTAACCTTTTCTTAAACGTTTTTGTCCTTATTTAGTCCTTTTGTTTCTTCTGTTCATTTTATATTAAATCTGAATTTGTAATATTGTTAATGTCAACTAGCTGTGCATCTGAATAGTACTTTTACACTGAGCTAATACCTGTCATCTCACATCACTATAGCTTAACTGAGGCATTAGCTTTTGAGATGCTTAATAGCTTAAACATTGAATATCCTATTGTGCTATGTATTCATCAACTGATCTGTCATTATAAAATGTTTGAAAATCTATTGCTTCATTTAATTGGTGACTTAATTCCGACTCTGTGTATAACAGAGCATATAAAACTGATGTAATAGTAGCATGTTCTAGTTTATCAGTGCTTCACAAGCACACTGTTTTTTCTATACATTTTTAAAATAATAAAATAAACAAGCCTTGAAGCTTTTCTTGAAATGATATACTAAAGAAGTCTTTAATGCTTTTTCTTGGCTTTGGTGTAACAATTTGTATTTGTACAAAATGTACTACACTGTAAATTGAAGATATTAACCATTATACACTGTAGCTACAATTGTAATTGTATAATTAGCTAAAACATTGACAGACAGCATACGGCTAATAAAAATCAAAAGAACAAGACAAAATGCACAAACCTAATTCTTTTTCTTTTAAAGTATGCATGGAGAGAAAAGTAAACATTTATTTTTCTAGTTCACTTCATATTCAGTTGTGACCGAAATGAAACAGTTTGTTATGTACTGCACCTATTAGCTGAGAAAACACACAAACATTTTCATTCTTTTCTGTTAACTTTTTAATGATCCAGACAGCTATTTTATGCATGTCACATTGTTTTTTTTAATTTGCCTAAACAGTACATGAGTTCCTGGAGCAGTGAAGGCTTCAGTACAGAAGCTTGAGTGGTTAATCTGCCATATATATATATATATATATATATATATATATATATATATATATATATATTTGAAATGATATATCAAAGTTGATTTTTTATTATAATTTAACATACAATATTGCTCCAGAGTAAGGCATACTTATATCCAGCTTTAAATAATCGCAAACAAATAGCACTGTCAGTAGCTCAACAAGTAGCCCAATCACCTTTGTTGCTAGAAGACTGTGGGTTCAATTCCTGTAAGGGGGGGCCAGTATTGTACCCCTGCATGTGTTGACCTTGTGTTGAAATGTTATTTATTAATTCACATATGCTTTAGTTGGATGTAGCTCAGGTGGATGTAAAGATCACACAGCACCTATCTGATGAGACATTAAACTGAAATTACATCAGCTTGAACTGAATGTTGCTTAGGTAGATGTAAAGGATTCCATGGCACCTATAAAAAAGAATAAGGAAAACGTCCCAATGCCCTGGCCAAATTTATTAATAGCATAAGTGTGGGCTCAGGCATACTTCAATAACTTATTAAACTTCTGACAGATGCGCATTGTCATAATTGAAATGGCATCTCTTGCAATTCTAGGTAAGCAGTGACTTTTATTTTGATAGCCATGTCTTTGAATTAAGCTTCCTAATGCCAATGCTATGAAACTTTATGGCTGCATGTGAGTGCATTGACATAAATGCCCCATTTGCAGACATCAGAGAAAATGCTTCAATATGCTGCCGAAAATACCACAGCAATGACAATTATCTTGCAAGTTGCTAAAGCTGCTATTTGTTTATTGCAAGTCACAGTGAATCAACTATGAAAAGAAGTACTTAGAAGCCACTTTAAAGGTCTAAGATCAAACGATGAGTAGCGATAAAATTAACAATCACAGTCTGAGAATTGCATTATATCATCTTCAAAAAATACTTTTAAAGAAATGATCTCTTTTTTTCGTGTCTTCAAGGACCATGGAAGGCCTAGACTGAACAGAATGACTCATTTTAATCTTGCCTAAACTTTCTGATGCCAACACACAACAAAAGGATAAATATCATGCTACTGGGAAATATGGCAGAGCTGTAGCTGCAATAGTGCAGAGCTCTACAGCAACAAATAAAAAACGGAGGAAAATAGCACGAATACCAAAAAAATGCATTATTTATGCGAAGAATCGTATCTTTAAAGAAAAGAGGCAATATTTCTGAATTGATTATCTTTTTTTCTGTCAAATACTTATCCACATCTGTCACTTGGATTATTTTGCAAATGAATTCCTCAAAATCCTTTACTTACTGAGCTCTTTCTAAAGATTGACAACTTCCAGATGAAACTTGATACTGTGCAAGAATATAGTATTAATGAAAAGGAAATGTTAAAAACAATGGTTGAAAACTCAGGTTTGCAAGCCAAAGAGACAATAAATGCACTGAATAATATAGATTAGAGAATGAGGGAAGGAGAAATTTAAACTGAATTCCCATTGAAACAGAACAATTGCTTACTTGATAACATGGTGCTTATGCATACTAGGACATATTACTAAAAGGGTTGATGGGGAAAATTATTCATTTTGCTGCTTGTACATACTTTGACATACTGCTGAGGAGATCGGTAGGGATGTGTTTCATTTTGCTGCATGTACATACTTTGACATACTGCTGAGGAGATCGGTAGGGATGTGTTTCATTTTGCTGCATGTACATACTTTGACATACTGCTGAGGAGATCGGTAGGGATGTGTTTCATTTTGCTGCATGTACATACTTTGACATACTGCTGAGGAGATCGGTAGGGATGTGTTTCATTTTGCTGCATGTACATACTTTGACATACTGCTGAGGAGATCAGTAGGGATGTGTTTCATTTTGCTGCATGTACATACTTTGACATACTGCTGAGGAGATCGGTAGGGATGTGTTTCATTTTGCTGCATGTACATACTTTGACATACTGCTGAGGAGATCGGTAGGGATGTGTTTCATTTTGCTGCTTGTACATACTTTGACATACTGCTGAGGAGATCGGTAGGGATGTGTTTCATTTTGCTGCTTGTAAATACTTTGACATACTGCTGAGGAGATCGGTAGGGATGTGTTTCATTTTGCTGCTTGTACATACTTTGACATACTGCTGAGGAGATCGGTAGGGATGTGTTTCATTTTGCTGCTTGTACATACTTTGACATACTGCTGAGGAGATCAGTAGGGATGTGTTTCATTTTGGTGCTTGTGCATACTTAGACATACTCCTGAAGGGGAGGAAATAATATATCTGTGTGTCAGAGAGGTGTTTGGCATTCATAGTCAGACTGATGAAGGTACTGCTGTCAAATAATTTATTTTGGTTTTGTTTTAGTGTTTGTGCATAATTAATGTAAACTAATGAAGAGGTTGCTGGGAGAAATAATTCAATTTTTTTTTGTGTGTCAGGCAAGTTCTTGTACATACTCAGACAAATTACTGAAGGGATGACCATGGGCAAGTTTCATTTTGGTGATTGTGCATACTTAGACACACTCCTGAAGGGGAGGAAATAATGTATTTGTGTGTCAGAGAGGTGTTTGGCATACATAGTCAGACTGCTGAAGGTACTGCTGTCAAATAATTTATTTTGGTTTTGTTTTAGTGTTTGTGCATAATTAATGTAAACTAATGAAGGGGTTGCTGGGAGAAATAATTCAATTTTTTTTTGTGTGTCACGCAAGTTCTTGTACATACTCAGACAAATTACTGAAGGGATGGCCATGGGCAAGTTTACAGACTGCATCTCCAATATCAAATGTGAAGCATCACTTTTAACAACAGATGTGCGTACCATGTGGATGTCGGATTATGAATTGCAAAACCACCTCATTAGCATACACTGCTTTACAACATTTCTCATTTGCATTTCATTATTTGTTAAGGCATTTCACATAAAGTAAATGACATCTATAAATCTTATCTTTGCTACGCTCATTTGTAAGAATCACATTTGTGCAAGTGACTGAATACCAGCCTATAACGATGTTTTGAATAGCTTTAGAAACTCCCTGTAAAGGTAAGAGGTATAAATATTTAATTATGTCTAGGAAAACTGTTACTGCTAAAAGCAAAGACAATTTAATAAAACATGGATACTTAAACAAACAGGGTGGCCACAGTGGTGCAGCGGTTAGTGTTGTCAGCTCACAGCAAGAGGTTCTCCAGTTTGATTCTCAGCTAGGGTGCCTTCTTTGCAGAGTCTGCATGTCCTCCCTGTGGTTATGTGGGTGTCCTCTGGTTTCCTTCCACATTTCAAAGACATGCAGTAGGTGGAATGGACACTCTAAACTAGCCATAGGTACAAGTATGTGTGCAAGTGAGTGGTATGGATCAACTACAGTGGCTTGGCTGACCACCTGGTGGTGTAAACCTTCACTCAAGATGAGTGTCACTGTTGAAGTGACACCCTGACCCCATCTGTAAAATGGGAAAAAGGAGTTGAGGATGGATGGATGGATGGACTTGAACAGTTCTCAACAAAAAAGAGTAAAAAGTAATAGTTCACTTTGAAGTTTGTTAAATATGAGTTTTACCATGCACAAGAAAAATAATTGCTGAACTTCTTTTATTCTATTATTTGGTTTGACAAGCAGGACATGATTTTATATTATTCTGTTATTGATTTTGTTTATTTCTTTTTAATGATTTACAAATTATGCCATTTAAAACACTATTTAAATGTGAACACGACCGGTGATTGTTTTCTTTTAGTCTTGAGTGCATCTGAGTTTTTCTTCCCACTTTTTGATGATCAGTTTTGAGTGGTTTTCCTTGTTAAGTAAATAACTGGAATATCAATAGTGACTTTGGATTGGTATTTAAAAAATGAACTGCAGCCAGTAGGTATAATTATAAATTATCAGTAGTTATTAGAATAGCTAGCTGGTGATGACAAATGTGGTCTGATTTGAGGAGAAAGTGGTTGCATCTCATGACGCTTGTTTGTGTGCACTATTAGGCACTAAATATTATACAAACTACACTGAAGATTATAATCTTAAGTAAGGTACCTAGTGCTTATCAAGCACCTATTTGAAAATGTATAGAAACCAGTGTGTTAATAATCAGTAATTACACAAGCCTTTAATATTTGAAGATAGTGACTCCTTCAGAAAAATTACATTAAATGCCTTTAATAAGAATGAAATACAAGACAGATATCCATAAAATTTCATCAATGCTTTCTGTCAAAATTAAATTAAAAGGGACAGTCATTCTTGGTAATCTGTTAAAAAATATTACACTGATGTGACTAACAATACATTTCCCTTAGGTTTTTCTTTTATCAATAATTGAGGAAAGAAGAAGGATTATTTAAGTTTATTGCAATTTAAGTGTGGGGTATACAGCAGACAACAAAAGAAATGACTGGTTAAATATAATGGTTTGGTTGGAGGGTAAGACAATAACTAGACTGTGTTTGTCTCCTTTGCATATCATTTCCAATAAATAAATAAATAAATAAATAAATATAATATAATATAATATAATATAATATAATATAATATCATATAATATAATATAATGTCTTCTACTCTAGATTTTGTCATTTTTCATGAGACAAGAGTGTTGAATGAGATGGTAGAGACAACCATATCATGATTACAATGATTTGTACTTCTAAACATAACATTAATTTAAAAGAAAGAAGATAAGAAGAGGTAAATACAATTAATTTTATTGAATGGTTGCTGTGTTGATTGGACAAATGCTCAACCAACAGATATTATTTTAGTCAGTTATTTAAAGGTGGGATTAAGGAAACAGCAGACTGAAGAAAACAGGGTGAGATGAGAGAATATTTGTAATGGTGAAAACAAAAGTTTTATTATAACTTAGTAAGATAATAACATTAAGGGGTTATGGAAGATACGATCATAGAGATTCCCATTGGATATTGGAATGGGAGTTGGTAGAAAATTGAGGCACAAGTATATATCTAAATGCTATAGCAGGCTACCTGTTAGACTAATAATAGAATAAGTAGCTTGCTTATTTTAAATATAATATAAGGAGACCAAAAATGTTTCAACATTAACAGCTCATATCACAATGAAAGGAGCAATTTATGGCTCTGTGGCTATGGCTCTGTAGCTCTATGGCTATGGATTGATCTCTAGAAAGAATAGAGCCATGATGTAAGGAGACTAGCATGTCAACTTTCATTATTATACATCACAAAGTGTAAATATTCTCAGTACGAAACTTTGCCTCAGTCTAGTTATAAGAATAAAAGAAGGGAAGTTTCAATGTTGTAGAAAAGTGATGCAATAATGCCAAAATATTACTGAAAAGATAAGTAGGATGGTATGCTTGCAATGGTAATTACAGAATGCAACAACAGAATATGGTCATTACTTAATTCATATTGTTTCCTAGAATGGGGTCCAAAAAAACACATCTAGAATTAATTCTAAATAATATGAAAGCTAGTATGATGGGGGTGGGGAATTTTAATTGTATTTTTGGAAAAATAGAACCAAATGCAATTAGGAAACTTAGAATAACAGCATTAGCTGAAGCACTTAAAATTGCGCAGATTTGTTAAATTTAAAATATTCCTTCATATTCAAAGAGAAAGATTCTCTGTAGTTCATACATTATTCATATGCCTTTGACAGTGGTGTAATTAGAAACATCAAATGTAACAAACATTAAATGACTAATAATCGATCCTGAAAGGTCAAAACCAAAATAATGTAACAACAAAACACTTTTTTTTATTGTTTTTTTTTTTTTTGCAGGGGAATAAGCCCCGCTGCAAACCCCATGTGGTTGGGGGGCTGCACATTCCCACCCGCTAATTATTTATACTAACTCCAAGATCACTGTACAGGCAAAGGCACATTTTCCAATCCCACTGTGCACAATCTTGCATGGACATATCACCGGCAGAAGTAGTCAAATGACTTTTGATCACTTCTGTCGGTGTTCAACACATTCGACATTATGAATATTCCATTATATGAAGTTCTCTCCTTTGGTGTATAGTCAAGGATAGAGAAAGTCTTTATTTCTCAGGATGCCACAACCAGGATGAATAATTTCAAGATAGTTCATTTATTTATTTGTTAATGCATTTACATTTCTTTACTGGGATGGTCAAATTGGGCAGAGCTTGTTTTCAGCAAAGGAAGAAAAAGTCCACATTAAGTTCACTAGTACAATATACAGTATGAATGAGCAATGAAGAATTAAGTGAGGCCTGACTACATATACCGGCTTAAATAGTATATTAAACATGGCACATAGTAGATTAAATATGGGCAGGAATTGTGAAATAATACTTAGGATCATAGGATCAAAGGAGATTACTAGGCTATTGACCTGATGGTCATTTTAAGCCTTGCTGTTTCATCCCAATCTAATACCATAGAAATGCTAATCAATACCCAAGATTGCTTTTTGTGATGACTGCAAATGTCCAGCAGAGTTGTTGGCACTATGCCCTGTAAGAATTTATGGTGCCCAATCCTCGTCTAGGTTCCTCATGAAAGTGTCATAGAGGTGATCTGTTTCACATAAATTGGTAGCCTGCACCAAAGACATGGCAGTCACTTGGAGATAAATATGCCCCTCCAACATGTCTTATTTAAGTTGGAGGCTGTATATAGGTCCCTGGAACTGGTAGCCCTAGTCCTGTTGGATTTACGAATATGCAGCAAGTTCATTAGATTTGGTCTTGGATTGTTCTGTAGGCCAGGCATAAGTCTCCATTAAGAAGTCTATACGATACAGAGTATAGTGACAGGGACTTTAGTGCTTCTGAAGCACTGATAAAGGCTTGTTAGCCGAAACCGGTCTGTTGTCAATTTTTTCTATTAAATGAGATTGCTGACTAGTTGTGCTGGCCTGGGTTTTTTTCTTTGAATATTTGCAGTTTGGCCGTGCACCTTCCGTTACTAGCATGACAGGGTTGTGTTTATAATTGAAATACCCCATAACCAGTGGGTTTGGTATTATTTGGATTTTTTCCAGTTTAGACAAGTAGGCTTCATGGCTGTTGTGACCCATGGAGGGCAATCTATAACTGGCTATGAGTTGAATTGGGGTGTTACCCACCGTAACCGGGACCTGGAGTAACTGAATGGCATTTTCCAGTCTAACTAGATGGGAGTTGAATTTATCTCTAATCAAGATTATAACACCACCTCCTTTGGTTTCCACATGTTCATTTTGCATTCTAAATGTGTGGAAGGCATTGTAGCCTTGTAGGGCTGGGGTACTCTCTGAGGCCTTGAACCAGGTTTCTGTGATTACACAGACATCTACATCTTCTAGTGATAGAAATGCTTCCAGGGAGTGCAGTTTTTGGTTTAAGCTCCTAGCATTTAGCAGGTTAATTGCTTAGATTAATTACGCAGGCACAGCATAGTCAGGAAAGGACAAAAGTACAATGATTAATATTACATATTTGGATTACTTAATACTAGCTATTTAGGAAAGACATTGTTACAGTAATACTTAAGGACAGAATCGTGTTATTCTAACTACCATACCTCTCAACCTGGAAACATCAAAAATCTGGACAAAGGCCCATGAAAAATAGGTACAAATCTGTACACTGATTAACATAAAATTTGCATACATAATCATGTAATCCCACCCACACCAATGGAATTGTTGGATATCAACTTTCAAATGCAAACCGAAGAACAGACAACCAAAATATGGCCACAGACTCTGTAGTAAATGGTAACCATTTTTTTATGTGTAGCAATGATGTTCACTGGGAAGGGAGAAGACGATGAACCTTAGGATTTTCTTTTTGGTAACTTGCAGTATGTGGAGTTTATTGTAAAAGTAGGGCATTTAATGGTAGGCAATATTCTAATCTTAGCAAAAGAATATTATAGTTTGCTAGGAGTCTAGGGCCTCCAAAAGTCATTCTCCATGGCCTACTGATTAGTGGCACAGCACTTTGAGTTTGACACCCTTCCCTCCATCATAAAATCATGGTCAAATGGGGCCTCCCCATACACAGCCCTCCCCCTGGCAGCCATTCCAATGTCCCATTACTTGGCTATTTCACCCCATTTACCATAAACACTGTAATGTGCATACTGCTTTATTTCTACAATAATTTGGATTTCATTTAAACGTTTTATCTTACATTTTACAGCACAAACATTAATGGACATCTTCTAAACAAAGCAATGCAGTCTTACAATGAAAATAGACTTAGCATTAAAACTTGTAAAACAACACTGAGAAAAGCAGCAACAAAGAATCTACAACCAGCCCCCGTAAAAAATAAGAATTTAATAAAACAGCACCTTGAACAATCTAGCACCTCGGGTATCAGCCTTCCAGGAGTAATACATATCACAAAAACTTACACAATTTATATAATCCATTCAATAAGTAAATAAATCAATTATTCAATTTATACAATAATTGCCTCCAATTAATCTCCAGAATTAAACCTACACGTACCTCTATGCTGGGTGTAAGATACCTGCTTTTTATTGTTTGCCGAAACTACACAGAAGTTTGGATAGTTCTCTGGGATGCCCAATTGTAGATGCACATAAACATTTTTTATACAATATAGGTTTACTTATACATGAATATTTAAAACCACATGTCATGAAGTTACAGTCTTATATTAGGGACTGTTTTGATTTTATGAATAAAATACAGAATATAAACTGGAATAATAACATGTATTGTTTAGTTATGGATGCTAAAAGTCTTTATACTAGCATTAAATATCAGGATGGTATTAAAGCCCTGAATTATTTCTTGGGAGACTCTCCTTTGTCTAGTAATATTGTAGAGCTTACACATTTTTGTTTGTTGAACATATATTTTGTGTTGAATGGATCTATATATCATCAGTTACAAGGGACAGCCATTGGGACATCTTTTTCCCCCATGTATGCCAACTTGTTCATGGCCCTTTTTGAGTTGGAATATTTATATAAGCATCAGCTTGTGAAATATAATGTTATTGCATATTACAGGTACATTGATGATTTAATTTTTATATGTGAAGGGGGAAGAAATAATGTTGGAAACTTTCGTTCTTATTTAGAACAGAATATTTATGGTTTAAGTTTTGATGCCATACAATGTGGCACTAAAGTTCATTTTTTTGGATTTAATACTGGAGAGGGTGAATGGTGAGGGCATTAAAACATCTGTCCACAGGAAATTTATGGATAATACCCACTTTTTACATGGAGCTAGCTTTCACCCCCAATATTTATTGGAGTCTTTACCACATGGAGAATTTCTCTATATGCATAGAATTTGCAGTGAATGGGAAGATTTTGTGAGAGAAAGTAAGCATACTTTTCAGATGTTCATCAATAGGGGGTATGACTGTGGTATAGTTAAAAAATCTTTGTGTGAAGTAGTTGCGCATAGATTGGGGGTGGATTTGTCCAATAATAAAGTAAATAAGGGGTTGGTAAGTACTGAACTACATAAAGAACAGGTGTATTTTGTTTCAGTATATAATAGTCTTAGCTCATAATTTCATAGGTTGGTACTAGGCTATCGGCCCTAGGGCCTATACAAGCCTAGCCATAACAATTCCCTGGCTATTTCTTCCCACACTATTTACTTCCCTGGACCCTTGTCTAGCAGGGTGACTGACATGATCCCCGGGGTGAATTTCCTTTCTCCATTCAATTGTCAAGGTTCCTTTTGAAGAGGGCCAAAGAAGTGCTCTGCTTGACATGTATGGGCAGTCTATTCCAGAGTCTGGGGTCTCTGGATCAGGAAGAAAATAAATAAGATATTGCATAATTGTTGGAAGTTTTTGCACCAATAATCTAGCCTCTGCCACCAAACATGGTACACTCATACAATACGCAGATGACTCAACCATCATCTGCTCAGCCCAGTCCCTACCAAAACTGCAAAAAGTCACACAGGAAGCCTTTTCCTCTGTTGAAACATGGTTATCCGATGCCCAATTAATACTCAACCCAAACAAAACTAAACTACTCATCTTCCAACCCACCAAACATACTCAAAACAACTCTCACTTTAACATCAGAGAAAAACACAACACCACTATATACCCAACTGAATACACCAAATTGCTAGGAGTGGAAATAGACAATAAACTAAAATTTGACATTCACATATCCATGACCATAAAAAAAGTCCACAAAAAACTAGGAGCGTTATACAGAAATAAGCAATTTCTCACCAAAGCAGCAAATATTTCAATAGCAAATTCCCACCTTATCTCCACCCTACTTTATGCCTCTCCAATATATACCAACCTAAGGCAATGCGATCTAAACAAGCTAGAGATCTGCTACAAGAAAATCGCCAAATTCGCCACAGGGACATCCTAGCATAGTCACCACTGTCTCTCACTTGCTGAACTGGGCAGGCTTGAACTCCCTCACCTCCTTCAGTGGTATCAGCTCTCACTTGCACACAAACTAGTAAACCATCCGCTAAATGTCCCATCCCTCCAGAATCTACTCCAACCCTATCGCACCACCAGACCACTGAGATCCAGCAACAAAAATCACTTGTAGATCACTAAAGCCAATAACTCTGCTGGTGAAGCACTATTCTCTTGTGCCATAGCCAAATTATGGCACTCACTCCCACCCACAATTACCTCCATACCATCATGCATCCACTTCAAAACTTTACTAAAAGCGCACCTAAAAACATGCTGGCTATGCCCTTGCAACTTCCATTCTAATATCATCCACCCCATCCAACCACTACCTTTCTTTCCACTCCACTAACTACCTTGATTATAGCAAGCTCAGATGCTCATAAGACTAGTATTTATTATACAGCAGGAAATTCTCATTGTAACATTTGTTAATGTCTGTTATGTACTTCACAGATAAAGATTCTAGTTGTCTACTGATGTACTATGTTCTTCATCTGTAAATATGTTGTAAGTAATTGCTATGTTAAATTGTTAACCACTATGTAATCCAATGTAACTACTGTCTGTTTATTTAACTGTGGAGCTTTTCTCCCTGGGCCTCCGCTGAAAATAGACCTACATCCAGTCGGACACTCCCAGTCAACAAATTTAAATACATAAATAAATAAATAAATACATAAATAAATAAATAAATAAATAAATTTTCATAAATAAAAAAATAAATAATTTTTAACCTAGTGGTAATTTTTCTTGTAATAGTGAAGGCGTTATATATGCCTTAAAATGCACCTGTAATTTATTTTACAACGGGGAAAGTAAATGAAAATTTAAGGCAAGAATGCAAGAACACATTATGGATATAAAAAAGAATAAGGATGAAAGTAATGTTGCTATGCATTTTAAAATAAGGCATAATAATGGTTATTCTTTATTACAGGGTTGTGTTTTAGAACAGGTTTTTATACAAATTGGGGAAATGTGCAATATTAAGGATAAACTCCTTTATAAGGAATCTGTCTATATTTTGAAATTTAACGCAATGGTACCTGTAGGTTTAAATCTGGAGATTAATTGGAGGCAATTATTGTGTAATTGAATAATTGATTTACTTATTGAATGGATTATATACATTGTGTAAGTTTTTGTGATATGTATTACTCCTGGAAGGCTGATAGCCAGAGCACTAGAGTGTTCAAGGTGCTGTTTTATTAATTCCTATTTTTTACTGTAGCCGGTTGTGGATTCTTAGCATTAAAACTTCTCTGCCCTTGAAACCCACATTCATTGAAACAACACTAAAACCCACATTCAAAGAAAATCCATCTGGCCAGTGGCAGATAAAAATTACCTTTGGGCTATTTTCAAATCTTAGGTCCCTTGCACAGGAAACATGCATGTGTTCTTTGATGCACCTTCCTGATTGTATTAAATTATATTCCATGGATAATACAGTACAGTTGTTAGAGAGTATTTTAAACTTATTGTTTTGAATATTTTTTGCAGTAAACAATGAAACAAAATGCTTAAATCAATAATAACAAAACTGCCCAATTCAGAACATTTCCATCATAAAACTCTACTCAAACCAACAATCCACCAGTATCAGTAAATATGCACAATCTCTGCAGAAGCAAAAGTCATCTAAATAATTCCACATTAAAGAGATCTGTAACTAATGAAGAGGTTGCTGCTAGCAAACAACTTTATATATCATTGTTTCATCTACAAATAAAGTGCATGTTGCCCTTGAGGAATAAATTACTTATGTTACATTAAAAAAGTAATAAGCTAGTAATATTGCAATAGGGAATGGATGGCAAACTGATAACAGGTTCATACTGGTTACTAGTTATCACTGCCAAAGAGGACATTCTCAGGACTGCAGCATCTACCCCTTTAATAGTACAAAACAGTACAGTAATGCATCTACATACTGTGGGGGTAGAACCCACAGCCTTCTGCATCAAGAGCAAGTATTCTACCTGTTATGCTACTAACAATGCAAGCAGACCTTGCATAAGCAGCACCAATCTTCTCTTCCCCTGAAGCTCTCAGCTCCTTCTAAAATCCACTCAGCACTCAACTGTATCTCTCAACTTTGCAGCACAAGAAATCTGGAAAAACCCAAAATTTATCAGGGTGGGAACAAAAGCCCAAAACCAGGAACACATTTTAAACATTTCTTGTATAATCTTGGAAAGTTGCTAGAATTAAATGTGTTGTTACCATGCTTTTCCTGATGAAAGATAGGAATACTGAAACTTAAATGGCTATCATTTAGTGAATTCAGTTCTCACCATAGCTCTCAACCTCCAAAAATCCTGGACAAAGCCAATAATGGGGAATACAGCCTCAAAAAATAGGGACACATTTCAAATATTGATCTTATAAACTTAGAAAATTGTAAAAGGTTTTGTGTTGCCATCTAGTTTTCTGAAGAATATGAATTCTGAAATTCAAATGCCTGGCATTTTATTATTTTGTGAATAATCTTTTAAGAGGAACAGATCAAAAATATGAGGCAACAATCTGGACAGTATTCACAAGTGGTGATGGGTAGGGAATTCAGCCTCTTGCTACTAGTACCCAAGGTACAGGGTTTAACCCTGTTTAACTCTAGCCACCAGGTATTTTTAACTGGGGCATTTTACACAAACACACACACACACACACACACACACACACACACACACACACACACACACACACACACACGCACACACACAAACCATCCTTACCTGGCTTGCTGCTGAAATACGGCTGTGGAGGAAAAGCCTACTTGAAAATGAAGAACTGCTAATTCTTGCATTTGACATTGCATGCACACTACGTACAGTGGTGCCCTCAGCCAATTCTGACAGGCTGTTCATGTAGTTGACGTCATCACACATGTCTCTGCACATGATGATGTCAGCTGGAAGAAAAATGAAAAAAAATAAGCTGAGAAATTCTGAAATTAAGGGGTGCCACTTGGGAATCATGGCACCCCATTTTCTGAACCTCAAAATTGGTAAAAAAACAAAATTCTTGGTACAGTTGAGAGGTCTGCTAACTACATCTCAAGTAAATGCAGGACTATGTATAACAGACATAGACTAGATAGAGTTAAGTAGCATTAAAAGAGAAAGTCTAGCTGCAGTGGAACAAGTATCTCCATTAGATGTTCCTTAAGATTTTATTTAAAAAATTTAGTCTCAGAGTGAAATGTTATTGCACATCTTGGAGATATGACATGAGAAAATGAGTCACCTGCTGAATTGCTGGATTTTGTCACACTTAAGTTTTATCATTTGGAGGAGTCGGAGCCTGAATGGCTAACTGAAAGCAGCAGTATTTTAGAGCTCCATATAACTCTTTAAATAAGACTGGAAAAAATATTCTTTTTTTTCTTCAAAGTTTAAAATCTTATAGATAAAGGACTAATTTACATAATTAGAAACTTTGGTGAAGTTTTACAAATAATTTCCTGTCAAAAAGCTTGGAGATATATTCACTTGTTAAAATGAGCAACTCAAGGAATTCTCACCTGGATGCTGACTTAAAGAAGGAACTACAATGGATGGCATCTACCCAGCAGGAGTTTTCTTTGAAGATGGATGATTTTAAAGAGAACTTGGAAATTCTTAAAACAAGCAGTCAAAAACAGGCTGACACCCTCAAGGAAATGCTACAACACCAGACAAGGATAACAGGAATAGAGGTTCCTCTAAATGACTTAGAAAGCAGACTTAAGGAAGAGGAAACACAGAAAGAACTGTTTCTTAAACAAAACACTTTGTTGGTTAATAAAGTAGATGACCTGGAAAATAGGGAGAGGAGAAATAACATCAGGATTTTCAGATTAACTGAAAACACAGAAGGTGAGGATATTATTCCCTTTTTATCAAGCTGGATCCCTGACTTTTTAAATTTAAAAGAAGGACTTTCCTTTGGCATTGAAAGGGTACACAGAACTCTTGGGAAACCTGCCACTAACTCAAATTCTCCTCCTAGGTCAATAATTATCAGCGTTCTTTCATACTTGGACAAAGAACTGATCTGAAGATCTGCTTGGAGGAAGGCACCTCTAAAATATAAACAGAGCCTGATAAGATTTGATAACGACTATTCATCTAGAATAATGGAACAAAGGAAAAAACTGTGGCCAATGATAAAGTTTCTGAAACAAAATAACATCAAGGTACAACTTGCATATCCAGCTAAGATAAGAATACTGTGTGCCAACGAGATGAGGACTTTTATTGACTTAAAGGAAGCCCGTTTATTTATTAAAACTAATAATGTGATTACTTTACCAGAAGATATGGATTGGATGTCACCTTCTCTCAAGAGAACAAAAGAAACAAATGTCTGGACAGATGTCAAAAAGAAGAAACAAAAGCCTGATACTGTTACAGCCAAATCTCAGAAAGCATCTACTATGATATGAATTGTTTTATCATTACTTTAAAGGACCAATTTTACTGCTTGGAATTTTAAAACAAAGGTAACTACTGGAATCTTTATCTATATTTTTTGAAAATAGATGACAGATGAGAGTTTTCACATTACCTCAGGTATGTAAAACAGGGTACTTTTCTTTCACAGAAGGAGGGTTATATAGCACATAAAATATTTATACTGTAATCAACATACATAGTATATGTGTATTTTCTCTTAATTTCCTCTTTTCTTTCTCTCTTCTCTCTTTTCTCATTATTTATTTTAACTGCATCTTGTCTCCCTTTCTAAATTCTCTCCTATTTACTATACTAATATAGTATGTATATATTTAATAACTCACTATGTATGCATAGATAAATAATAGTCTAAAATAAACTAGTTTTAAGGTGGACTAACTGGAATAGTGAACTTAATTAATTGTTATTACAATATTTATTAGATTAATGATAGTCACTGTCATGCTTATTGGGATTGGGGACATGTTTGTAATTAACTCTGAAATGTTCCATTCATGTACATATGTCTTTGAATTATTTCCTTTTAGTATTAACAAATACATAAAAAAGGAGGGAAAATGTACTGTTGGTTAAGAGAAGTGAAGCTTTCTTCACATTTTATTTACATTGCCATAGCAACAGCAAACAACTGCTGCAGTTTCTAAGGACACTGCGAATCTGCAAAGTGCATTTAGCCTCACAGATAACAAATAAGAAAAAGTAATGTTGTTTAGTTATTAAAATGAAAAACAACCTTCTTCTTCTTCTTTTCCCAGTTAGGCGTCGCCACAGTAGATCATCTATCCGCCCATGATTGCCAGTGGAGTTTTACTGTGTCGAGTTGCCATACACACGCACACACTCACACCTAGGGCCAATTTAGAGTGTCCAATCTACCTACTGCATGTCTTTGGGATGTGGGAGGAAACTGGAGCACCTGGAGGAAACCCACACGACCACAGGGAGGACATGCAGACTCCGCACAGAAGGCACCCCAGACGAGAATTGAACCAGAGAACCTCTTGCTGTGAGGCGACAACACTAACCGCTGCACCACCATGGCCGTCCAAAATGAAAAACAACCTAAACAATGTAAAATAAATACATAATAGGACTATTTGTATATATTTTATGATTTATCCTCATAGGATTGCATATTCCTGGAAACACAACTGAAATGTTCCTAAACTATATGTGCACTGAAATGTAGCTGCTTGATTAAAAAGTATTACTCATTTTAACATGCTGATTCCACAAGCTGTCACTTGAAACTGACAATCTCTAGAGCACATGAAAAGATACATATTACTTTTTGCAATATAGGTTCATAGGTTCATAGGTTCATACTAGGCTATCTGCCCGAGGGCATTTACAAGCCTAGCCCATAGTTTTGTGGCTTACGCCACCCCTTTAGTATGGGGAACTATACCCATTATTTTGCTGTGCCTCTGTTGAGCAGTGACACTGAGGTAATCCCTGGGGTATATCTGCGATCTCCCATCCATTGGTCAAGATTTCTCTTGAACAAGGCCAGTGAGGTGCTCTGCCTCACATATACCGGGATTTTATTCCACAGCATAGGGAGTCTTTGGGTGATGAATCTATCCCTCCAGCACGTCCTATTAATAGCCGTGTCGAGGTTTAAGTCTCCGCCCTTGTGGCTCTGACGGATCTAGATTTTTGAGGTGAAGCATATTCATCAAATCTGGGTTTGACATGGCCTTGTATGTTAGGCAAAGGTCACCTCTGAGCAAGCGGTGGCGACTGAATAGAGCTGGAGTTCTTTCAGTCGGGCAGCATAGGACAGATGTTTGAGACCCTTTATCCTTTTGGTGAGGAACTTTGTGGCCTCTCCAGCTGCTGCAAGTGTCGGGTCAGATACATTCGAATGGGGCATTGTACTCAATCATTGGTCTGATGAGTGATGAGTATAGGGAGACTATGACCTCCCTTGATCTAGATGAGAATCCCTTCATGATAAGGTGGGCAATGTAGAAGGTCTTCCTAACTACTTTAGCTACATGGGTGTCGAATGACAGACTACTATCAACCTGGGTCCCCAGGTCCCTGATAACTTCTTCTGTGCTCAGTGGATTGCCACCTATTTGGTAGCTAGGGGTAACCTTGTTTTTTCCGAAGGGTATGACTATGCATTTTTTGGCATTTAACTTTAGGCCATGGCTCTGGCACCAGTTATCCGTTTCTGTGAGACCCTTCTGACCTCACACTCTATACAAACTCACTTGGCAACTGATAGTTATTCATTTAAAATATTAGTTTAAATATTAAATGTGCCCTTGAAAAGCTGTTGACATTTTGACAAAATATAATGTGAACTGTAAAATGAATGACTTGAAAGAAGTGAAGTAATGCATAGATTTCAAAGGCAGTTCTTGACATTATAGTAAAAGTAAAACTGTATATTCACAAGGAAGTATTGAAATGTTTTAGTCTTCCAGTTAAAATAGCTTACAGTCAACATTTTACGATATCAGAAAGTTTGAAGAGCTAAGAAATTACTATTCTTTGTCTTTATAATGATTATTAGACAGATGTTAGACTCTGCTTAATTTAATGAATTGACATATGTTTATGAGGAAAAGTGGACTCAATTACTTACATTGGACTACACATTCCTGGAAACTCAACTGAAATGTTCCCAAATTACTTGTGAATTTAAATGAAATTACCTGATTAATAAGCATAATTTACTTTAACAACCTGAATCCATAAGCTATCTGCTCTATATATGCTACATTATACATGTCACTTGCATATGACAGTCTCTAGAGCACACGAAAAAATACATATTATTTTTGCAACATGCTATATTTGCACTAACCATACATTCTAAAATAACTCAATTGGCAGCTGACAAGTTATTTAATTGAAACATCAGTCAAAATATTAATTGTGCCCTTGAAATATTGTTGCCGTTTTGACAAAACAAAACCTGAATTGAAAAAGGAATGATTTGAAGAAGTGAAGTATTATACAGATTTCAAAGACAGCTATTGACACTACGCTATCAGTAGAAATGTATACATGCAAGGATAAATTTAAATGCTTTATACTTTTATTTAAAATAGCTTATTGTTAACTTTTTGCTTTATCAGAAAATTTAAAGAGCTAGGAAATTATTTCTAATTTGTTTTTATAATGTTTATTTATTTATTTTTATTTATTTATTTTACATTTGTTAACCGGGCTAGTCCAACAGGATACATGTCCATTTTCAGTGGAGGCCCGGGGAGAAAAGCTCCTCTACAATACTACTATAGTAAGACTAAACAAAAAATTTATCATAATATATCAGCATATACAAATAAAATCTAAAAACATGTACTTTAAACCTTCTGATAGAATTAAAAGCATTTGAGTACAATATGAGGTAAAGTACTTAGTTTCTCAATTACATAGAAAAGTGTACAGTATAAAAATATAAGTAATGTACATAGTTACTCTATTACATCTTTGTAAGAAGTTGAAAAGTAGAGATTTTGTGCCTTTGTTAGAAATGCCTAAATAGAAACAGTTTTGTAGAGAGTAATGTAGAGAGTTATGTGTAAGAAAAGAGAGGGTGGAAAGAGTCCTATTGCAGGGAGGTACAAAAGGTCAGTCTGGGTTATTGCAAGAGCAAAGCCAATGGTTGGAAAAGAAGAGTTTAAGTTTAGTTTTAAATAGTGGGATTGAAGTTTGAGTAGTGAGGTCTTGAGGTAATTGATTCCATATTTTCCCAGCTGAGTTTGAAAATGTGGAGTCACCTGCTGAGTTCTTAGATAGAGAAGTATGAATCAGTAGTTTTTTAGAGGAGCACAGGTTCTTCAGATTGTTATAGGGTTTTATGAGGGTGGAGAGCATTGGAGTATTGTTTGGGTGGTAGAGGGCTTTATGGGCAATTGTAAGTTGGTTAAAATGTATTAGGTTGGGTAATTCTAGCCACCCTAGTTTTTTAAGATTAGAACAATGATGAGTCCTGTATGGAGAGGCTGTAGCAAATCTGGCAATATTGTGATAAGATGTAGTTAGTTTGTTAAGATTATATTTAGAAAGATTTGTATAGATTGGGGAGGCATATAATAGGGAAGAGATTAAGTGGGTTCTAGCTATTGTAGTTCTGGCTTCTGGAGTAAGGAAAGATTTAATTCTGTACAGAGAGCCTAGTTTTTTGTTTGTTGATTTTATTGTAGAGTCAATGTGCGTGTCAAATTTGAGTTGGTTGTCAATTGTAATGCCTAGTAGTTTGGTGTTATTGTCTGGAGAGATAAGGATGCCATTGTTGGCTGTGAGTGAGAAATTAATGGAGGTAGACAAGAGAGTGGGTGTAAAAATCAGGAGTTTGGTTTTCTTTGGGTTAAGGAGGAGACAATGGTTACAGAACCATTGCTCTATGGTAGTGAAAGTATTTTGTGTGAGAGAATAAAGTTCAGACTGTGTTGGGGCTGAGCAAATGATAGTTGTATCATCTGCATATTGAATGCAAGTTGATAGGGGAGTAGCTAGGTGAAGGTCATTTATAAAGATGGAAAATAGTAGAGGGCCTAAGATAGAGCCCTGAGGGACTCCTATAGAGGTGGGAAGGAGATCAGAGAGATGGTTATGCCAGAATACAGCCTGTTTTCGGTTATCCAGATAGGATGTGAACCAATTTAAGGCTGTATTGTCAAAAGAGAGGGACTTCAGATGATGGAGGAGAAGTTTGTGGTTGACCATATCAAAGGCTCTGGATAGGTCAACGAAGAAGGCTGAAGAAGGTATGTTATTGTTGCGGTTTTTGTTAATTGAGTTGATAAAGGATAGTAAGGCTGTAGTAGTACTATGGAAAGGGCGAAAACCATGTTGGCACTTAGCTAGGAGGTTATTATTTAGTAGGTGCTTTAGTAACTGTTTGTGGATGCATTTCTCCATTATTTTTGCAAGTGGTGATAATAATGCTATGGGACGAAAGTTGGAGTACTCAGTAGAGTCACCACCTTTGAACAGTGGGATGATATATGAGATTTTCCATAATGATGGAATTGTGCTTTCTTTTAAGGTCCTATTAATCAGTATGGAGATTGGGTAAGCTATGGCTTTTGCACCAATTTTGAGGAATTCTGCTGGTAATTTGTCAGCTGATGGGGTTGTAGGTTTTAATTTTTGAAGTAAGGATGATATATATGTGGTGGGTATGGGTTTGAGGTGGAATGTGGGGGGGAGTGGGGCCTTGGGCTAGTAGTTTGGAGGTGTCAGGGCTTTGTTGGTTAGCTAGCTTTAGAATGGCAGAGGTAAAGAAAGTATTAAAGGCGTTTGCTGTTTGTAATGGGCAGTTGGGGTTTGAATTAATAGGATTTGGTGTGGCAACTTTCCCAGGTGATAACAGTGTATTAACGGTGGTCCATAATTTATGTGGTTGGTGTAGGGATGTTTGTTGTAGCTGAGTATAATAGTTCTTTTTGTCTTGTAGGATGGCTTTCTTTGTTAAATTTCTTTGTTCTCTGAAAATAAGGCGATCAGTTGTGTTTTTTGAGGTACGCCATTTAGTCCAGGCTTTGTTTCTACTAAGGATTAGATTCCTAGTAGTATTTGAAAGCCATTGGGCTGTTTTAGATTTAATTCTTATAGAACGCATTGGAGCATGATGTTCTAGGATTGTCAGAAAAGTATGATTGAAGTAGTTAACGGCTTTGTCTATAGGGAGAGATTTAAGAGATGACCAATTGACTTGCATAAGTTCATTTTGGAAGAGAATGGGATCAAAGAATTTTTTGCTACGGGATGTTATGACTTGGGTGGGGATAGTTAAACTTGTTTTATGCCTGATGATATATGTTAGCGAGTGGTCGCTGAGGTCATCTGGGAGAGTTCCCGTTGTATACTTTTGCTGAGGACTGTTTATAAGTATCCAGTCAAGTATACTTTCTTTGTTATTTTGTTTGTTTGTTCTTGTTGGGGAGTTAATGGTTTGAGAGAAGCCATGCAGGTTAATAAGGGTGGATGGATAGGTGTGTTGACATAAATTCCAGTCAATATTAAAGTCTCCTAAAAGTATTGTTTCTTGAGGGAGATTTAGTGAAAGCCAATTTAATAGGTCTTCTAAAATAGTGGGATTTTTTCCTGGGGGAAGATAAGTGCAGATAATGTTAACTGTTTTGTGAGGGTTGAGCTGAAGTTTGGAAATAATTATTTCTACATTATTGTCAGATGGAAGGATATGATTTACTTTGCTTATTTGCAGTCCGGTTTTATAGAGAATTGCCACCCCACCACCTTTTTTGTTTAAGCGGTCTTGTCTGAGTATGTTATAGCCAGGGGGGATGATTTCATTATCTTTAATTGTAGGTTTGAGCCAAGTTTCAGTTAGACAGAGGATATCAAACTATTGGACATCTAAAAGGGCATGAATATGTGGTATTTTGTTACAGATGCTACATATATTTAATTGAGCAATTGAGAGTGATTTGGGGGGTTTGGTAGATGGTGTTGGTATTGTATTAAGTTGGCGGCTTTTAGAGGATGTTAGGGGTGAGTTAGGGCCAGGGTTGGGGTCGATGTCACTGGCTATTAATGAGCAGATTAATATAGGGTTGTAAAATTGAGAAATTTTGTAGTAGTAGTAAAAATGTTTTTTAAGGCCATGAGTAGGATATTTAATGTGAGAAAGTCGGTGATATTTAGCTTGAAGGTAGGAAGTTGTGTGGATGGTATTGAGATAGGTTATTGTTAGAGCTAGGGAGGATGTTAGGGTTTGCTTGCGTGGAATTATTAGAGTATAAGGAAGGGCTTGTTCGTATGAGGTAGAGAGATAGGTAGAGATGACGATAGTTAGGAAGGTTATAAGTAGCAAAGGTTGGTATTGATTAGACATGTTTAGAGAATCTGTAACTGAAATAGAGTGGGAGGATAGTGAGAAGAGTAGGAAGGAGAGAAGGTAAGTGGAGTAGGGAGGGGCTGGTTCTAGAAGGTAGAGTAGGCAGGTAGGTGGAGTAGGGAGGGGCCAGGTCTAGAAGGGGAGGAGATAGATCTTGAGGGGTGTGTATATGAGGGTATAAATGTAGAGGTGCTAGGGGCGGGTGAGATTTGGGGGCAGGGAGGGGAGCGGAGTGAGCCTGCAGGGCGAATGGAGCGGGAAGAGCCAAAGGAGTGGTGTGGCACAGAGAAAACAATCTGTAAGATGGGGAAAACAGCAGGTAGGTAAGTAAATAAGTATATATTGATAAGGTATGTAAAGGGTAGTGTCTAACCTATGAATATGTTCAGGTTTGGAGCACAGGGGAGTAATGGGAGTTGGTAAGGCAGGGTCCTGAGAGTAAGAAAACAAGTAAAAAGCATAGGGAGAAGGTACAGACACCAATCAAAAAGATGTAGGGGTGTGTGTAACAATAAATCAAGAGGGAGCAGATTTGAAAGAACAAAGGATGCCACCTAGTGGCCTAAGGGAGTACGTAACACAGATATACATGTAGGTGGGTGTTAATGGAGGAAAGGTGAGAGGGAAAAGAGATAGAAGTATAAAATAGTAGTCAAGAGTCTAGAGTAGTGTAGTGAATGGGGCAGGGCCTATTGTTTACTCAGTTTACTAAAGTGATGTTAGTCACTGACTTGTTTAATGGATTGTGAGTCATGTACAAGATGGACTACTGAATGTTATTTCTGTTTACCCATGTTTGCTGAATTTCTTTTATTAGTACTGATTTAAAACAAGGGAACGGAAGGGAAGGGAAATCTCTGTTTTTGGTCAAGGGAGGAGAGGCTTAAGAGTATTCTAACTGGCCCGAGAACTCTCTAAGATGCTCTAAATATGATTTCATTAATACTTACCTAAGGTAAGTCTTGATTACTATATAGGTACCTTTACATTCATTCTAGGTCTGATGTGATTACCCATTCTGGAAGCAGGAGGTGCCCTATGCAGGATGGGAATTGTCAGGGTGATCATAGTTCATTCTTAGACTCTGCTTTGTAAATCTATAAATATGTAAAAGCACTGCACACTAGAATGTAGGGCACCTCTACTCAGAGTCAGGATACCACTGATAAGCCATGTCTTTTCATAAGTGTAAGTTGAAGTTGGTGAGCTGAAGAGTGGGAAAGTAAAGGAAGACAGTACACCTACAGTAAATTCATATTTCATTGGTAATCACTCATTGTCTCCTGTAGAGTCCTTTTAGTCAAATTATTTTAGTAATAATCCATTTGTTTTTGGCTTATTTAGTGTATGTTCTTCTGTTGCATTTAATGCATCTAAAAATGACATATCTGACATGTCTGGGATCTCTTAAGGGTAACTAAATATTGGATATTTTCTAAGTCAACATAATAATTGTTTACACTACTAACATTATATCCTGACATATAAAATACTATACAACAATAATAGAATAATATAGAATTTCATATCTCTTTTAAGAAAATTCTCCATATAATAATTTAACATATGCAGCTCAGTTGATATTGTTGGTTAAAGGTATGAGTGATAATCCAATAGATCTATCTTTATCTATTGGATTAGGAATGACTTTCATTCCATGTTTAATGGGAAATTCATATCTACTTGTATTTGATACTTTAGAATTAATGTTTTATAGAAGTACTTTTTTAAAGCCTGACCAGAATTTTACCCTACTTATATATAAAGAAGAAAGAACATTAAATTACACTCCCAAGTTTACACACATAAAAATAACATCCAATGTTATCAGAGAATATGGTATAACTACTATAATCAAAATAAAAAAAAGAAGCAAAAAGTTTCTTCCAACAATAACTTGAAATGGATTTAACATTCTTATCATTAAATACTAATGGCTTAAATAATGCAAATAAAAGGTCAAACTTACTAAATATTTGAATCTAAATAAGGCACAAATAGTATTTCTCCAGGAAATGCATTTTAAGACTAATGATAGCTTTATTTGGAAGCCTAAGGACTATACAGTCTTAGCTTAATCCTCCATTAGAACAAAGACAAAAGGAGTATCAATTCTCTGGAAGAAAAACATAATCACTCCAAAAGTTATTTATAAATATGAAGACAAAGAAGGTCTACTAGCATTTGTTATAATTAAATTTAATAACAGAATATGAACCTAAGCTAATCTATATTGGTTCCCAGGAATTGGAGCAGGAACAGTTAAAAAACACCTAGATTTTATTTCCAACAATTATAAAGGAAATCTTATACTGGGAGGAGACTTTAATTGTACCTTAGAAGCTTCTGAAACCACCAAAAAGTATTTTCACATAGCAACTATTTCAAAATCCTTAAAAAATGGATTGATTCATTTAATTTAATAGACACTTTTAAAGTAAAAGATGATAAATCATTATTATTTTTCCCATAAAGACCATAGATTTGGAACACAAACCAGAACAGACAAATTATTCGTAGTTCAAGATTTACAAACACAAATCCTCAACTTCTCAATAGTTCCATGCCCCTTCTCAGATCATGACTCTCTGATAATGAAGCTCCAAACAGAGTTTAAACCTTTAATCCTATCAACTAGAATTCCATCATGTATCCTTAAAATTAAAGAATCCAGACCCTGGATGTTGTCAGAACTACAGTTATTTCTTGAAATTAATAATACAACAGAAATCAGTAGAGTCATGGTTTGGGACTCATTAAAAGTGTATTTATTTGGTAAAACCCTTAGCTGGTACAGAAACAAAGTTATATAGTGGGAATCTGAATCATTAGACTTGCAAACCAGACTCCTGACAGTAAAATCTAAAAAAAAAAACAGAATTGTCCAGAAATCAAAAAAGAAATAGAGGAATTCAATAAAAATATATAATGAAATTCTAACACACAAAACTTGTCTAGCCTTGGAAAAATTAAAAATAAAATCATTAGCCACCTTCCCCAGATATCTACATAACTTATCTACAAGAATTAAAATGCAATCTAAAGCAAATAACATTAGTAGTATATATCATGAAAAGAAAGGGGAAAAAGTGTCAGATATAGGAGACATCCTTGAAGAATTTCGATTCCATTATATGGAACACTTAAAAAAAAAAAAAGATTTAGATACCAGCCAAATAAACTTAAATACAAACCTTATCAATATAAAAAATAATTCCCAAAAACTTAAAACTAGACCTACAAAAACCTATATCCTACAAAGAAATTGTTGACAATATAAAAGAAAATAAATCTAACAAAGCTCCAGGGATAGATGGTATAATTACGGAAATTTACAAACTCTTCCCTTCAACAGTAATCTCCCTTTTTCATAAAACTTTGCTAGAAGTCCAGTCAGAAGCAAAAATATCACCCTCATGGAAATATTCTCTCATAACACCAATTCTAAAAGATAATAAGCCATAAGACCTTTGCACCTCATACAGACCTATATCATTACTGAATAATGATTACAAAATATTCATGTCAATCCTAGCTAACAGAATGAAAATCCCACTTTCAAAGACAATTAATAATGATCACACTGGATTTTTATATAACAGGCACACACATGATAATATTAAAAGGATACTTACTCTTATAGATTATGTGAATAAAGAGGATAGAGAAACAGTTGTAATCAGATTAGACATATAAAAAGCCCTTGATTCCCTCAACTGGGAATATCTATTTCAAACTTTAGCATTATTTGAATTTCCTCCTCCCTGCATCTTAATACTAAAAAACATATATATTAATAACTTAGCCTACATTAAATTAGGTCCTTTCACCTCAGAATCTATCCATATAACGGAAGGTACTAAACAAGGATGCCCCCTTTCTCCTAATTTATTTGCTTTGGTTATAGAAATACTTGCAGAAATAATATGCAATAATCCAAGAAAAAAAGGAATAGAAGTCTATGACCAGTACATATCTAAAATAATGCTTTTTGCTGATGATATTTTATTAACTCTATCAAACTCCAGAGAGTCATTAGGAGAGCTAGAAGAAATAACGGAGAAATTTGATAAGATTTCAGGTCTACACTTTAATAGATCAAAATCAAAATTTCTATGTTTAAATAAGAAAAAAGACTTACAAGTTACAGATAAATCCATCATAGGAAAACAAGAACTTACGCTAAATTATTTAGGAATAGTACAAAACTATAAACAATACAATATTAATAAATTATAAAAACATTACTGAAACAATAAAAATATATAGAAAAGTGAAACAAAATTATATTAACTTTTGAAGACAGATTGCAATTAATAAAAATGGTCTTATTGCCAAAAATACTATATATAGCATTAGCAATACAGTTAATTCCAGAAAGATGCATTCTTAAAGAAATAAACTCATGTTTAATAAAATTTTTATGGTATCCCAAAAAGAACAGAGTAGCTCTAAGTCATCACATTAGACCCTGGAAACAAGGAGGACTGAACTTTCCAGAAATAGAAACATATATAAAATCATCTGTGCTTAAAACTACAATAGACTGGATAAACCCAAATTATTTTGCCAACTGGAAAGAATTAACAACGGCTATATTAACAAATGAATTTAATCTGTTAAAAACATTTTTAATAGTAGACAAATCAAACAAACCCTGGTACATACTATGCATAAGTATACAATACAATATAACAAAACCTTCTAAAACAACACTGATAAATCATTACATCAATTCCTTTAGTAAACTTATCAATGCAATCATAGATCTAAAACTTTGGTTTGACCTTTTAACCCCATTTACCATCACTAAGAACTTTCCTCACAAAATATATAGGGAAACAATAACTTCCTGGGAGCAAAATGGATTCTTATGTGGTTTCAATGTGTAAATAAATTAAATGTTTTAGATATATATATGATAAAAACTGCTTACAATTTTCCAACACAGGACTGGTTAACCTTACAACACATTCTAATGTACACTCAAGATTTATGCAGATTAATTAATAATTCCTCATTTAAAGATATTCCAAATCTAATAAGTTTTCTCTATAAATTTATATATAATAGTTGTGAAAAGAAAAATTCCATTTCAAATCTATATAAAGAGTTAATAACATATAAAACAATTCCCAAACCATTATACTGGCAGTTCTTAACAAATGGTCAGTCACTGCAGTTAACAGAAGAAATTAAAAGTGACATCTTACTATCAGTTAATTACACCTCTAACACACAGTACTGGAAAATATTTAACTGAAAATACTTACATAGAGCATTTTAAACACCAGATAGAATTAAAAATATCAGTACTACTAAAAATGTTTTTTGCTGGAGATATGAAAAGTCAAATAAAGCAGACTGGATTCATATTTTTTTATGAATGTAATAAAATTAAATCTTATTGGAATGGAATCAATCATTTTTACAAGCTTTGTTTAATGAATCTTTTACCTTAACTAAAATATTGATAATACTAACTGTAAATGAAGGTCCCTACATGAATAAAACAAATATGTATTTGTTATGGACAATACTTGCTATATCTAGGAAATGTGTAACCAGAAGGTGGAATTCAAATACACCCCTGACCTTGGAAGAATTCTACTTTTTACTTAAGACAACCGCATTGATGGAAATAAAAATCAAACATCTACAAATCTATCCCAGGCCATTGGTAAATAATCCTTGGAAGAAAGCTATATCTTTGTTGGACACTCTGCAATAATCAATATTGTATCTCTGATAACTGATCTGTTAATTCTATATTTAATAAAATACAGTGTATATAATTGAAAGTCAGGCTATTGCAAATATTGTATATAGTTGTTTAAAATGATATTTAAAAATATTATTTAAATGTTATTTTAATTGAAAAAAAATATTTGAGAAAAAAAGTTTTATCATTTGAAAGTAGGCTTCTATTTGGTATACACTGAAGAAGAATATTGGACTGGCTTGGGCATTTTTCAGGGCTGTGGATAATAGTTATGTGTGATACTCAGTTGGGAGTACGACAAGCAGTGAGGAAGTTCTAACCAGAGGAGTTGTTTTAAGGCTATGCAATGATCTGAGTTATTTTGTTATAGCACTTCTGAAGTAGGTTTGATTGTACAGGCTGAGGACTAATTAGAATGAAGACTCCAGGGATAAAAAAACAAGTAATCTCCGTGGTATCCCCAAAGTCTCGAAACAACCCACTAAAGTGTAGTGGGTCTAAAAACAAAACAGTGTAAGAAACTTCTTTGTGTGGAAGATTTTCAGTCCATATATTTCTAGTTAATCACTGTATATTAATCAGATCAGACAATAGTAGCAGAAGTAGCGAACGTAAACTCGTCAAGTCAAAAAGTAATAATATAAAATATATAATTCTACAGCATTACTAAGTATTCGAAAGTAATCCAAACAAGGCAGGCAGTCTGTCTTAATAAAGGATTTTCGACTGGAAACAGACTGCCTGCCTTGTTTGGATTACTTTCGAAAACTTAGTAATGCTGTAGAATTATATATTTTATATTATTACTTTTTGACTTGACGAGTTTACGTTCGCTACTTCTACTACTATTGTCTGATCTGATTAATATTCAGTGATTAACTAGAAATATATGGACTGAAAATCTTCCACACAGAGAAGTTTCTAAGACTCCAGAGATAAGGACAGAGTGTAGGTATGCTGTGACTATGTATAATTATGCATCTTTAGTCAATTAAGTCTCAATCCTCTAGAGGGAGTTGGGTTTTGATTTGTTTTTGCTTTTGTTTTCAACTGCTTCTTTTGGTTGGAGATCAGACTTTCACCTAATATTACTCCAGATAAATTGGTGTGTGAAACGTCTCGATTGTGGTATTTTGGAAGAGGTTAAGATGAAGCTGAGTTTGTTGCCATGAAATTGGTTAGGAGGGAAGAAGAGCAATTTGGGTTTTGAGTTATCAATAGCAGTTGGGAGTTGGTAAGGCATACCATTACAGAGGATGGATTTCTGAGTAAGCAGGTATAGGTTTTTAATGGTCTGGACTATACAGATGAACGCTGAGTCATTTGCATACTCTATGAGGCATTTTTGGAGGCTTTGTCAATGTCAATAAATAGGTGATGGTCTAGGATGGAGCCTTAGGGGATTCCTACAGATACAGAAAAAATAGGAGTAGATGTCTGAGTTCCATTAGCCTGCTTGATGTCTTTCAGTTAAATAATCAGAGAACCATTAGGGGGATGTTCTGTTTAGTCCAACGGAGAAGAATCAGTTAAGAAGTTTGGGATGGGTCACAACACACAGATCAAGAAATCCTACTGATACTAGGTTACAAGCACTCCAATGGAGACCAATGGAAGTACAGAAACTGAGGAATGCAGAGTTGATGCTGCGGTGTGGATGAAGGGTAGGAAAGATAAGATTATTGTCAAGTATAGTTATATATATGTGTGTATGTTTGTGGGTGTATATATATATATATATATATATATATATATATATATATATATATATATACTTACTTTTATATACAAATCTTCCTTTACAATTAATCCTTAGGTGAATGTCATTGAATTGTTTTAACAGTTTTCTCCTACTTTGTCACTATCATTATGAGGTGAGCACAGCTACATGAGCTCCATTCAGCTTCAACTTGGAGAGCTTTAATCAAGTTGGCCACTCACTGGTGACATACTCTTCTGATTCCTTCTGTACACAAACAGGTGAGCTCCAGAGTCTAACATCAAAACTATTTCAAAGAAAAACTTTAGTTTAGTCCCAATTCCTAAAGCTCTACTTATTCTTAAAGAGTTTGCTAGCAACATTTGTTTTCTGTAATATTAAAAGCACTGATATTGTGTATTGTCTTACTTACATTTCCTGGCTCCTGATTCCTTCTTTTTTGGACTGCCTCCTGCTGAGGCTTGCTCTGCAAAACCCAGATGGACAGTGCAGAAATCATCTGCACCACATCTTAGTCAGGAGACATTCATACTGGGTTATTTTAATTTAGACTGGCTTGTATATGATACAGATCACCCCACCCATCACATAAACTTGCATGGTTTTACACAAACTATTCAAGAACCTACCCAACTAGATAAAGCTAGTAAAAAACAATCAACCTTGGATTGGATATCACTAAATAACTCCACTCACTCATTCAAGTCAGGTTGCCTTCATGATGGTCTGAGTGACAACCTACCCACATTTCTTATATGACAACACATATTCCCATCTTGACAACTTCCTAGCTGACTTACGAAGGTGTAATTGGTCTCCACTAAAAAACCTTGACCAACATGATGCAGTGAACCACTTTAATAAATTCTTTTTAGATATATTAAATGCACATGCCTGTTCATAGGTTCATAGGTTCATAGGTTGGTACTAGGCTATCAGCCCTAGGGCCTATACAAGCCTAGCCATAACAATTCCCTGGCTATTTCTTCCCACATTATTTACTTTCCTGGACCCCTGTCTAGCAGGGCGACTGACGTGATCCCTGGGGTGAATTTCCTTTCTCCCATCCAAACGTCAAGGTTCCTCTTGAAGAGGTCCAAAGAGGCACTCTGCTTGACATGTATGGGCAATCTATTCCAGAGTCTGGGGAGTCTCTGGGTCAGGAACCTATCCCTCCAGCATGTTTTGTTTATTGTGATGACAAGGTTTAGATCCCTGGAGCGTGTAGCTCTGAGGGATTGGGATTTCTTTAAGTGTAGCATGTCCAACAGCTCTGGGTTTGACATGGCCTTGTATGTTAAGCAGAGATCGCCTCTGAGTAGACGATATGCAGAGTATAGCTGGAGTTTTTAAGGCGGTCAGCGAGGGCATCTGCTTTAGGCCTGTGATTCTTTTAGTGAGGTATTTCTGAGGCCTTTCCAGTTGTTGCAGATGTCTTGAGAGGTACATACCAAATGGGGCGTTGTATTCTATAATGGGTCTAATGAGGGATGAGTACAGTGGGACAATGACCTCCTTTTTCTGGATGAAAAGCCCTTCGTGATGAGGTGTGCCACATAGAAGGATTTCCTGACTGTTGTGGCGATGTGGTTATCGAAGGTGAGACCACTGTCCACCTGTGTCCCTAAGTCTCTTATCACACTTTCTGTGTTTAGTGTACTGCCACCTATATGGTAATTCATGGATACATGTTTTTCCCAAAGGGGATAACAATACATTTCTTGGCATTGAGCTTGAGCCCATGGCTCTGGCACCAAGCATCTGTTTCTGTAAGGCCCTTTGTAGAGTATCCACATCATTTGGGATTCAATAATGGCTCCCAGTTTGCAGTCATCTGCAAACTTTGTTAGCCAGAGTCCCTTAGTGTTGACCTGTACTTCAGAGAAGTAGATGCCAAACAAGAGCGCCCCAGGACTGAACCCTGAGGTACTCCACTTGTCACTTGTCTGGAGCTGGATTTGGAGTCGGCTACTTTTACAGTGTGGGTTCTATCAGTAAGCCATTTAGCAACCCATTGGGTGACATAGGGATTAATACCCAACTTAGTAAGTTTATCTATGATTCCAGAGTGGGGGATGGTGTCAAAGGCCTTGGCAAGGTCTAGATAGGCTGTGTGGACCACCTTACCCTTGTCCATGGCTCTGGAGACTGATTCAAAGAAGTCAATCAGGTTCAGGAGACAAGATCGGCCCTTCACAAACCCAAACTGGGTGGGGTCCAGTGTTTCTGTTAGAACCATCAGAAGAAAATCAAACCATGTCCCCTGGCTAAGCAGAGACACTAGGGCCCTTCTGAAAAAAAAACTGGAGATAAAGCCTGGGAACTATGGCATAAGACTGACACAATCATTTCTAAACAACATCAGGAACTTAGAAAATAGGCAAAAAAACCCAACAAAAACCAACAACAAATAAAACAGGGTAAAATACATTTCTCTCATAACATTAAAAACACATATAAAAAAACCTCAAAAACTCTGGCAAGCTATAAACTCAATTCTTGATGCAGGAAATTCTACTACACCAACCCCAAACATCTACAACAATTCTGATAGCATAGCTACCATTTTTAATAAACATTTTACTGAATCTATATTTGCCCTTTCCAACCAGCCAAGTCTAAAACTAGCAATACCTAATTCTCTTTCTTCACAGTTCCTGTAGCCTCTATAAAAAAACTACTCCAGAAACTAAAACCTATTACACTTGCTGTAGATAACTTACTCAGTGAATACTTCAAAACTGTAGCTGAATCTATAGCCTTCTCAGTATCAATCCTTATAAATAGATCTATTCTTGAAAACAAGGTTCCTCAGCTGTGGAAAATCTCCCATTTAATCCCACTTCATAAAGGAGGACCTTCCACAGAACTGACAAACTATCTTTCATTTGCTATTCTTTCACCTCTTTCTAAGTTACTTGAAAGTTGTATTCATCTCTAGGTCATGAAATTCTTACTAAAAAATAACCTTCTCTCAAACAATCAGCAAGGGTTTTGCCCATAGAAGAGTACCACTACAGTTCACTTATCCTTCATTAACACAGTAAACCATTACAGGAATAACAACAACTTTGTATCTGCCATTTTTCTAGACCTATCAAAAGCTTTTAACATGGTGTCCCATTCCAAACTAATAGATGTACTAACTGAACTATTCTTCTCACCATCTGCCAAAGCATGGTTTCATAACTATTTATCTGGGCACCAACAATCTGTTCTATGGCAGGGTGATCTATCTCCACACCTTTCCTTTATCCATTGTTGTCCCCCAAGGATCTATCTTGGGCCCTCTCCTTTTCTCCCTCTTTACTAATAATTTACACACAGCTACTCTACATGGTTATATTATACAGTATGCAGATGATTCAACACTTATCTGTGCTGCCACTTCTCTATCAGCTGTTCATTCTCAAACACAGGAATCTTTCACTTCTGTTGAAACATGGTTAGCCAATGCCCATCTAATCCTGAACCCAAACAAAACTAAATTATTACTTTTCCAACCTAACAAGGCATCTATCTCATGCCCACCATTTAACATAATAGCCAAAGACAACACTGTCATCTCCCCAACCACCCACACAAAGCTTCTTGGAGTGGAAATAGACAATAACCTAAAATTTGACTTGCATGTCTCCCTAACAATAAAAAAGTCCATAAGAAACTTGGACGTCTATATAGGCCCAAAAGGTTCCTGACCAAAATGACCAAAATTACATTAGCACAAACCCATCTGCTCTCCACTCCACTATATGCCTCCCCAATTTTAACTAATTATCTATATTAGAAACATGTTATAATAAAATTGCTAAGTTTGCATCGGACTGCCCATATAGAACACATCATTTTACAGTTTTAAGGATACTACACTGGCTTGAACTTCCCAACATTATTCTTTACAACCAACTCTCTCTAACTCACAAAATTGTAACACAACCAACCAGAACCCCTGCACTACAAAATCTCATCCTTCCTTACAGTTCCAGTAGACCACTTCACTCTAACAACACTGTAGGAGAATCTTTATTTTCCAGCTATATATTGCTTATATAGAGCATGATTGCTCCCCAGGTTAGTGAAAGTGGATTAGGTATACATACTAAATCTAGAGTACTTGATAATAGTTTTCAATCTTACTCATAAACACTGGCTAATCTTCAATGTATGTACTGTACCTGTGTACTATGCATGTATTCTACCTATGTTCCAAATTTAAGCTGTACCCCACAAATCTATTAATTACTTTTATTTTTAAATTAATATTTTTTTGTTTGTTCTCTCCACTGTAACTGTTGATGTGCTGCATACCACTGTAAAAACATGTATTTTGTAATTTGTGTGTATACTGATCATGTTTAACTAAATGTATCTGTAATTTTTCTTTGTGGAGCTTTTCTCCCCAGTCCTCTGCTGAAAAAGGACCTTTTCGGCTCAGTCAGACACCCCAGGTTAACAAATGTAAAATAAAATAAATAAATAAATCTCATACATGAACTCCCTTCCTAACTCCATTCTCTCAGTCTCATCCACTAACCACTTTAAGTCATCACTTAAAGCTTATCTAAAAAATAAGTGTCTATGTTCCTGTAACAACCCCTCATGAATGCTGTGATACATCACAGTATACCCCAACCATATCCAACCTCTTCCCTGGTGTTTAATGTTTTTTTCCTACCAGCCTGTCTTAACCTTATATCTTAAGTCATAAGTCATACTTTACAAATAGTACTAGCTGTGTTCAAAGCCTAGGTTTTGTTGTCATGATGTAACAAATTTGTATTTTGCTATGTATACTACATTTGTTTACTTTATACTTTATTGATTATTGCAATTCATGCATTAAAATTTATTGTTACTCATGAAGCTTTTCTCCCCAGTCCTCCTCTGAAAAAGGACCTGTGTCCAGTCGGACTTTCCCAGTAAACAAATGTTAAATAAACACTGGAAATTAGTGGCCTATCAAACTAATTTATTTCATTAATTGAACTCATATATTATGAAAGTAGATAATACATTAAATTAGGGACTTTTTATCTGAACTTTTACAGATAAAGAAGGTTATAAAGACCTCTATCACCGTCTTTGTTTTTATTGGCTATTGAAATTCTAGCAAAAACTGCTTGACTAGTAAAGGCCAAAGCACTAGTTCATACCAAAGAAATCAGATGAATTTCACAGCATTGATAGTAGTTCACAATATGTGCATTATCTCCAACCAGTCCTCTTCCCTGCTTAAGTAAAGGCATAACTTTGGTATGCTGTGCTGAGAGACTGAGAAGAAAGAACACTCTGTCACAGCTCTACCACTGCAGTGTCCGCTAGATTTCTTGACATGCCAAAAGCTTTTAACACAGTCGTAGAGCTGTGCTTTGACCTGAAACCATGCTGGGATAAAGATGACAGATTATTGTTTAGAAGGTATTGGACTAGTTGTGCATGTATGCATTTTTCTAGAATTTTTGCACAGGGGGAGAATGGCTATTGGTCTATAGTTACCGAGTTCAGTGGATATGCCGCCTTTATGAAGTGGGATGATATGCAAAATTTTCCATAGCTTTGGGATGTATTGTTCGTTGATGGACTGGTTAACTAGGATGGAGACTGGAACAGAGACTTCATCTTTTGCTATTTTAAGAAATTCATTAGGAAGTTGGTCTACTGTAAGTGATGAGGGCTTGAGTCTGGGTAGTAACTTTTTAATGGTGCTATTCTGGACAGGTTTAAAAGAGAATGAGCTCAGGTTATTTGTGGTGTGTGTGTAGGTAAGAATAAGGTGTTGTTATTGTTGTTTTGTACCAGGGATAAGATGGAGTTAATGAAGTGAGAGTTAAACTAACAGGTTATGCTATTGTTGGAGTTGGAAGAGTTGGAAGCAGGGGTTGAAATGTGACCTGGTTTTAGAAGGTTATTAATGGTTTGCCAGAACTTTTGAGGATTATGCTGGAACATATTTTGGGTAGTTATATAGTAAGCTTTTTTATCTAGTTTAATTTGTTTTTTCGCTTGGTTACATAAGTGGTGATAGCTGATCAGAATTGTTTCATTTTTAGTGTTTAGATTGTGGTACCAGGTTTTATCCCTTAGTTTAAGAAGTTTATTGGTTTCTTTGGTAAGCCATGGTAAGTGTTTTGATTTAGTCTGGAATTTTCTTAATGGAGCTAGATTATTTAAAATAGTTCAGAATTTGTCATTAAAGTATTCGACTGCTTGATCAACCTGGAGGTGCTTGAGTGGGGTTCAGTCACACTTCTGCAGAAGGCTAATAAATATTTCTGGGGAGAAGTTATTTTTGTTGCGTATAAATTTATAAAATATGTTTTTACTTGGATAGATACTTGTCAGATTAGGTAGGTTGGTAGGATTGTGATGAGGTTATCTGGGAGACATCCAGACTGGTTATAGTGGAAGGGTTTATTTGGTAAGTTTCAGTCCAGTATAGATTGTTTTTTTTTTGTTATGCTTGTCAGTCCTAGAAGGGGAGTTTATACTTTGATGTATACTATGGAGACTGATAAAATTAGATGGATTATTTGAGGTGATGTTGGACCAGTCCAGGTTAAAGTCTCCCATGATAATAGTTTCTTGACTATATGTTGAGCTATGGCGGATGGTTGTTACCAGGGTGTATATGTGAAGAGAAGCAGGGAGACCAATTACATGTGTATGGTTCTGTGCACATTCATATATTAATCATATCATAGGTTCATAGGTGAGTATTATGCTAGATGCCCTTATGTCTCATGTTATGCCTAGTCAATTTCCCATTGGTGAGAATCAAGCCATGTACCTTTTGTCTGTGAAGTAAATACCTTAACCATCATGTCAAACCCCAGTCATAGTGTTGAATGTAGAAGGGCCTAATTTGCATACAAAATGCATAAAGTACCCTGAACTTATGTCAGTAAGTTTAATATTGACATATTTCTTTGGGATTAGTCATATTAGATGGCAAAATAGTTATGAAAATGGTGGACTTTTCACAGTAAGAAAAAACAATGGAAATAATTAAAATTAAAACAAAAACTACTAAGTCATGATAAACACCATATGAAATTTTATTTACTAAGTCTTATACTGTGTTTCTTATGTCTTGGTGACATCCAATTTTTGTTTTATTTGTGCCTTAGCTGATTTGTTTTTCTGTCTGGTTATTAATATTTAAAATTAATTTTAAGCAGTTTAGAATGATGTATGATTAATGCGTTCACTTGTTTTATTCATATGATGAGCATATTATAATGGTTTTGATGGATACTAGATGCTGTAATTTGTAAATGGGAAATCATTACAGCATTAGTGAAAATGATTATTAATCAATGAGAAATTTACTTTTGTGCCTTATAGTGATTGTACATATTTGGTATGAATTCAGTAATTTAATTCAGAAGTACTGTTGTGGTGAGGTTGTTTTTGCTGGCTCAACATGCCTCTTTACTGGGAGATTCCTTTTTCATTGATGAATGAGAATTACAGGAAACTGATAGTGCCTAAGGGAAGGATAGATATGTTAGCAAACTGCTATCTGTACTATTGTGAATATATTCATATTACTGCAAACATTTCTTCAACACAAATGGCTGAATTTTGCATGTGTATATCATTATGGGGGTTGTGTCACATAACTTTAGCATGGTTTCATTGTTGTCTTGTTTGACTGATGGGATTTTTTATTTGTGTGTATGACTGTAAATTAAATTTTAAGTAATGATACAAAAAGGGAACAAGACATAGAAAGGATATTAAAATCATTTTACATGGTTATCAAGCATTTACACTGATTGCAAAGTATATTGAATATGTATGCATTAAGGTAAATGGCCTGTATGAATCATAGCTTAGCTACCCTTATTCACGGACAGTTAAGATACGTGTACCACATTTCTGCAATGACTATGAATAGAAGCCTGAAATTCTGTTTTCAGAAGATTGGGCGGTGCAGTGGTGCAGCGGTTAACATTATCGCCTCACAGCAAGAGGTTTTCTAGTTTGATTTTCAGATGGGGTGCCTTCTGTGCTGAGGCTGCATGTCTTCCCTGCATTCACGTATGTTTTCTATGGGTACTCCAATTTTCTCCCACATTCCAAAGACATGTGTCTGGAGCATTTCTTCCTGGGCCTCCTCTGAAAATAGGCTCTGCCCTAGTTGGACTTTTCTGGTCAACAAACATTAAATAAGTAATAAAAACATTAAATCAGGAAATTACAAGCTGTGATTTTTAAGTGTAATTTCTTGTTTTTAACATAATTTAATTATCATTTTCCATTTCCTCTCTCTATTTCTTGGGTTAACATGTGACTGCTAGGCTAATGACCACTGGTGCCTTTATACACACACACACACACACACATATATATATATATATATATATATATATATATATATGTATAAATATATATAAGCAAAAAAACGTCCCAAACCAAAGTGAGCAAAATCCAAAGATACAAATCAAAAAAAATCCCAAGGTATGGAGACAGGCTCACTGTTAAAGATTCCACAAGTCTGTTTATTACACCAATTCCACAAAAATGTACTGTGTAAGCAATTTCATAAAAAATTACTTCCTCAGACACATCATAACACTTAATAAAATGCCTAATCAACACAAACCAGTTTCCCTCCAAAATATTTAAAGGTACATACATATTTGAAACCATTGTTTATTCATATAATGAATCAATTTAACATAAGATACAAGTTCAATAACATGCTAAAACATATAATTATAAAAAGTTTTCAGAAAACTTATGGCGTGTAAACTCATTTCTTAATATTCTTATTTCTTAAGACAGGTAAGAGGGGTATTGTATCCTTCAGCCCATACCCTCTATGGGCTCTGAGCCTAAAAATCCATTTCAGTTCTGTTAGTTCTGTGTCATTTACTAAATCACCAAGTCTTTCATTGGCATATTGTACATGAAGTACTTGGAATAAGAACGTGTGCTCATTCTCCATAGATATAGTATGATTAGCCAATGCACTACATTCTTCTCCCCTTTTTGTGCAATATAGATGGCCTCTAATCCTGGTTTTGAGATGGCAGTTGGTTTTGCCAACATAAAATTTATAACACTTAACACAGGAGGCTAAATAAACTAAGTCTTTACTATTGCAATTGGCTTTAGCTCTAATCTCCCATAAATATCTGGTTTTGGGGTGCCTAAAAAGTCTAGATGTATCAATATATTCACAGTAATTGCACTTGCCACACTTCCTTGTGTCTCTTTCCAATTCATGGGTGATTACATTAGACCTCGGATAACACAGTTGCTGTTTAAGACTTTTCCTGTTTTTATATGTGAATTTAGGCTTCTGCTCTACCCACCTTTCAGTTTGCTCATCAACTAGTAAAATGTGCCAGTTCATGTTTATAATGCTTTTCACACTACCTATTTCCTGAGTATATGAAATAACTAGGGGGATTCTTATGTCTGTGGCATCATCTTTATCTATCCCAACTACTTTCGTTGAGAATATGTATGTACCTTTAAATATTTTGGAGGGAAACTGGTTTGTTTTAATTAGGCATGGTATAAAAACTGAGTCTTTTATTAAGTGTTATGATGTGTCTGAGGAAGTAATTTTTTACGAAAGCGCTTACACAGTACATTTTTGTGGAATTGGAATAATAAACAGACTTGTGGAATCTTTAACAGTGTGCCTTTCTCCATATCTTGGGATTTTTTCTGATATATATATATATATATATATATATATATATATATATATATATATACACACACACACACACACACACACACACACACACACATACACACATATGGTTCCCTACCAGATTATCGAAGTTTCAAAAATTAGAAAGTCATATGGTCGGGAACATATGATTAAAGTTTTGGAACATCAAACAATTTGAATGAAGATCACGGTACATCACAGAACTTGAAATTTGCCATTTTCCTCAATGCAGTGCAATCTCAGAGTTGGTATATTTAATTTACAGGGGGTATTGGGGGTATGGTGGGCACAGGGTGGCTTGCCCCCTGCATAAATATAAAAAAAATAAAAAGTTTTCATGTTTTTTTAAATGTTCGAAGTTCTAAAACTTTGATAATATGGTTTCGGCCATATGAATTGCAATGTTTTAAAACTTCCATAACCTGACACAGACCCATATATATATATATATACACACACACACACACACACACACACACACACACACACACACACACTCACACTCATACACACACACACACACACGCACACACAAACAAAAAAAACAGTTGCAAAATTCTATGAAAATACATGATTTTTTGCAACTGTTACACAAACCTAATTTGGGATTTACAAGTATTTTCCCCAGGAAAATCACTGTCCCTGTTAACGATATGTACAGAATAACTGGAACCAGGGTTGGCCCTGTGTTCCTTCCAATTTTTTTATTATTTTTTTTAGAGAAAGGAAATACATAGTTTTTTGCTTTAAAAATAAATAAATAAAATGCAGTACCCAGTATAACACAAAGTGTCCACCCACAGCATGACGGGCGACCCGGGGTGGGGAGAGTTGCTCCACTTTTCTTGACCACTTAAATCATGCAATGCCAGAATAGACTTGTGCCACAAGGTGAAGGAACATTGACCTCACAACATTCAGATCCTAGGTGCGAGGCCGGATGTATTTTATTTTTAAATTAAAACTCTAGTTTTCTGATTAGCTGCATCATAAGGGAGTAGGGAGGTAAATTCTACTCAATTCTGGAGAGTTGATTTGAAAGAAGATGTGAGGTAAGTATTATTTTGTGTGTGTGTGTGTGTGTGTGTGTGTGTGTGTGTGTGTGTGTGTGTGTGTGTGTGTGTGTGTGTGTGTGTGTGTGTGTGTGTGTCAGATGCAGGCAGTGAGCATCCAGATATCTGCCAATTTACATGTCTTTGCGATTTATGTGGAGCAACTTGGAATCATGTAATGTGTACAACAACTTGCCTGTGTGCGGAATGGGCTATCAAAAGTGAAACTGATTTCATGCTCATCAGACCTCATTGCATTATTGTCTGGGTGGGGGTTGGGCATACCCATCAGCTGCACCTGACTTTGTCACAAATTTTAGTTCTATCCACTTAATCTCAAGTAAAAGTAGTAATTTTGGGAGAAAAGGTGGTGTATATTGCACCTAATACAAAACGACAATAATTAGGGCTATCAATTTCTTTTGCTTTAGAAAATGTATGTTATTTCTCATTCTCTTATTCTGTCAGCTCATCATGTCAATAGTAACTATATTTTAAAAAGGGTACCTAATTATTTTTCCATTTGTTCCTGATTCTGGAGGTAAGAGCTTGAGAGGCATAATATTGGGGTTGGATTGATGAACGTAACGTGGCTGTCTTGATGTTTGCTCAGTTTTAAGAAGTTACTACCATCTGTGTTTGCAGAACTAATGTGCATTTGTGAGAATAAAGATTGACTACTGAACCCGACAAGAGAAAACAGGAGAAACATGATTAGTTGCTTGCTGTTGGTGACTTATTATTCTGGCTTTGCAGGATTAGTGTGATTTATGGGAAGCAACTTATGATATTTTAGTATGTAGCAACTGATTGAAACAAAGATGAAATGCATTATATGGTTATCCTCTTTTATTACATTCTGACATCTGAATTGTAAATAGATGTGGTTATAACTGCTTGGTAGGGGTTGTCTGGATGAAGGTAGCTGATCATCTTGGCACTATATTAGTTTACAGTTATTTCTTAAAGGGATAAAATGCATCACAGAATACCGGGACTTTCAGAGCTTCTGGAGGCAGGTGGCCCTCAGACACCAAGGCAGTAGAAGTAGATTTTGAGATGGGCTTATGTAGAACCTCTGCCACAAATATCATCTATCCCAAAACCAGCATGTTTAGAGGTGTACACAGAAGGCTGGTGTAGCTTGTGAGGGAACTGGGAATGGTTTTATTATTTCTTTAACATTTGCTCTCAAACCTCACAGATCACTGTCTAGTGTTGGGCTGAATCATTATTTCTTTAACATTCCTTACTAACGTCAGAGGGATGCACAGTGGGTCACTAAGGTTGTACAGGAGCAGTGCACTGTCTAAAATTAAGTTGGAAACACTACTGTATTATTTTTTCCCATTTTCCTTTCCAATGTAGTCTTGTTCAGTTAGAGAGTTTTGAAATGATTCAAGGTTATTACAGTGTAGTCTTGTTCAGTTAGAGAGTCTTGAAATGATTCAAGGTTATTACGGTGTAGTCTTGGTCAGTTAGAAAGTACTGAAAGGATTCAGGGTTATTACAGTGTAGTCTTGGTCAGTTAGAGAGTGTTGAAATTATTCAGGGTTATTACAGTGTAGTCTTGGTCAGTTAGAGAGTGAAGGTGAATTGCCGAGGTGCCAGATCAGTTTTGCTACAATAAAGAAAGGAAGGTGCTGGTGTTTAAATTTGTGTTTCTTTATTCATTATGGTGGTTTGGTGCATTTGTTATTACAGTGTAGTCTTGGTCAGTTAGAGAGTGCTGAAATGATTCAAGGTTATTACGGTGTAGTCTTGTTCAGTTAGAGTGTGTTGAAATGATTCAGGGTTATTATAGTGTAGTCTTGGTCAGTTAGAGAGTGTTGACATGATTCAGGGTTATTACAGTGTAGTCTTGGTCAGTTATAGAGTGTTGACATGATTTAGAGTTATTATGG
>NC_056731.1:1683348975-1683361475 GCF_019279795.1 Protopterus annectens | reverse complement strand
ATGTGTGTAAGCTTGTGTGTGTATGCATGAGTGTGTATGTGTGTGTGTGTGTGTGTGTGTGTGTGTGTGTGTGTGTGTGTGAGGGAGTGTGGGTTTGTGTGTGTGTACGCATGCATGTGTGTGTGTGTGTGTGTGTGTGTGTGTGTGTGTGTGTGTGTGTGTGTGTGTGTGTGTGTGTGTGTATGCATGTGTATGTGGTGGATATGGGCAGCAGAGGGCACCAGTTGACCTAAGGCACACCCTGACTGAAATAAACACTATACATCACTAAACAGATAATACTACAATACAAATTCTGTTCCCCCCCTTAAGCAACTTCAGACACAAACATAAACTCCTTCACTGTTTAAGAAATTGGCTAACTGATTATCAGCTACTTTTAAAAAACAATATGGTAAACTAATTGTCTTCAGTGTTAACAGAAGCCAAAAATGTAACTTCAAATATGAGATTAGCTATCTGAACAATATCACTGCAGAACAATTTTATGTTACTAAATTACTTGGAGTTACTGCAGATCAGAATTTAAAATGCATTCAACTCAATATAGCAGGAAAATAAAACCAAAAATGTGATATTTTATATAAACCTAAACATTACTCTCAGCAGCTGTAATCCCAAACCTATTATATACTTTAATTGTTCTTACATTCAAAACACATTTCTAAACAGACTAGAACCTACATACCATGAAGTAATCACATTTGTTGGTAATGTTAGTAACCGAACTCGCCATTGCAAAGATCTCAACAAAAATATCTATAAACTGGTACATTACCAAAACAATATAAATCTTCTAGGCACTGTTGAAAAACTGCTCACAACAAAGGCAACTCACTAAAGCTACCAAGAGACTATACCTAAAAAGTAGACTGTTCCTTTGTCAAATGTGATGCACTATTAATGTGAACCATTTCCAAAAAAAGTATAGAAAAATACTAACTTGTCTGAACAGATCCTACAGTCATATCTTCTTAATTAAAAACTTTACATCAATGTCTCTCCCCTTATAAAACATAGCATATTACCAGTGCTTTCTCATATCCAAGTAGCAGATGAAATATTAAAGTTTAGATTGTTCACAATGATTCACTACCCAGTACTAGCAAAAACTCTAATACAAAGCAATCATTTGCACTTGTCAATAACCTCATAGACACAGATTTTATCTCAGCATAGCAATAAATCAAAACCTACAATTGGCAGTCCCAGAGCATATACTATATTAATAAAAAATAAGCAGCAAATGCCAAATTAGTTTGTGTTCTGAAAAGGGACTTCTGGTCGCATCTGCAGAACCAGTATCATTTCCATTATAACTGGTATGTGGGTAACACTCATGAATTTAACCTAAAAATGTATGCCTTCATACCAGTATTCCATATCCACTTTTTGTTTGCTTTATTCATGTATATCATGGCTTTAATTTGCTCTTGTATCAACACATTACCCAAGTAGCACATTTAAAACATTCTTTGAAAAAGGACCCACATGCAATCACAAATCTTACCATGTCACCTGTCTTTAAAAGGCTTGACAATTCTATCAAATAAAATGCATTTACCTCATACATACTTCAAATACAATACTAATCAATACATTTTTTCTGCTCTCTTAACAGATTATCCCTTCATATGGCTCCATCTCATATTTTACAATACATTGGTTGAATTCAACAACTAATTTACATTGTTTACAAAGTTTGCAAGTATAATTGTTTCTGAGTACAGAATTGTAATCTTTGTCAAAGTGGGGCATTCAACTTTCTTCAAGATGAAGTACTGACCTTTGACATTAGTATATTAAGGAAAGAGAGGTCCAATGGGTAATGAACCATACTTGGGGCCTTTTGGAGAAGATACTTCTCAACCTGATAGCACAAGAAATATGGACACAGGCAAAAAAATATTGGGGAGGGACAATGACACAGAAATAGGGAAAGATTTTTAAATATTGGTCTTATAAACTTAGTGATTTGCTAGAATAATGGGTTTTACATTGGTATGCATTTTCTGAATGATATGAAGTCTGAAACTCATATGTCTGTCATTATTTAGCGACGTCAATCCTCAATTATTTTTCAGAAAAAACACAAATTTTATGAGGAACAGACCAAAAAGATGAGGCAAAAATCTAGACATCCTGCAAAAATCTGGACAGTTGAGTGGTATGCTGGGTGATTTTATCAACAAGGTTAAAAACTGGACTGGGAATTCTACTTCAGATTCCATTTCTAAATTAAAATGGAACTAAGACTATTTTTCTTACAACCATGCTTAGAACCGATTCAAAATCTTCACCAAAAGGCACTGAGTTCAACTTAACACACCCGTCATACTCTTATCCAAATGTACCACAGACTTCTGTGATCAGAATCTTTCAGTTCCCAAACTCCAGCATTCAGCATGCAAATACTATCTACAGTTTCAAGATAACCTATGAATGCATTTATTTACTTATTTACTTATTTGATTGATTTGATTTGATTTGATAGGTGGGTAAGTGAGATGGTTCAAGAACTCTTTTCAGCCATGACTTTGGCCACCAGGCATAAAAGCAGATTAGTTTGTTAAGTTATACAAAATGAATGCATTTAGAATTATAGTTTCAGCAAACAGCTGTTTGCAACATTAACAGTCACCAACATCAATAGTTAATAGTGTTTACATTGACAGCAGCTGTGATTTTTACTGTAGGAATATTTACGGGTAGAACATTTACAGTTAGAATTTAAATATATGTATAGAGTCGCATGTAGTCTATGAACTGTTTAACTGTTTGCAGTTACCAAACAAATAGAAATTGTGGAGAACACACTAAAAATCTGCATTCCAGACAACCACAGTAAAATCCTTTAAGAAAAAGTCCAATGCAGATCAACACTCCTTAAAGCACTTTAATAAAACGTAGTTTAAAACGATAAAACCTTAAAAGTGAAACAATACATAAATCCAGTGATGAGCGCTTTCGGGCTCCTGCCCTTCATCGTATAATTTACAACTGTTCCCAATTCTGCTTTTAACTAGATAACAACCAACCACATTTCAGTATTGTACCCGCCTATTTTTTAGGGCGGGTTTTACAGGAATATACTCATTAAGCTCTGGATACCTATGTGCCTGAAGCTCTAGTATCCATTTTGTTTCCTCCCTTTCAGTGTAGTTTTTTATATCTCCCCCTTTAAAACTCTTGTATACATTCCAAATCGCCCTAAATTTAAACTGATGTCCCTCATTTTCTCTTACATGTCTGTACAAAGCATTATATTGATTCTTAGTTCTAATCGAAGATAAATGTTGTAGGAGCCTAACTTTAAACATATTGTTTGTTTTTCCTACATAGAAGCAGGGACACTGCTGACATTCAACTAAATAAACAATATCTGTAGTCCTGCAAGTGACTTTTGCTTTAAAATCAAACTTTCTTCCTGAAATTGGGTGTCTAAATTCAATATCGTTATTAATGAACCCACATGCTTTGCATGAACCACATGATCTCGCACCTTCCTTGGTAATAAGAGTGTTTACCATTATTTCTTTCATGCCCCAGAATATCCGTAAGGTTTTGATTCCTTATAAACCCAAAACTGGGTTGTTCTCCTACAATTCCTGTTAGTCTATCATCTGTCTTCAGGATATTCCAATTTTTCCTTATTATATCGCATACACCATAAACATTGTTACTATAGGTGAATATCATTCTAGTAGTTGGCACTGCATTTCCTATATTGTTGTTACTAACTGTCTCATTACCCCTTTGATTGCTTCTTAACAATGGGCCCATATTCCCTCTTCTATATTCTCCCTTGTGACTAAATTCATTACTAATTAACTTACTTTTATAACCCCTATTTAAAAAAATGTTCCTCTAGTTTTTCTAACTCAGCTTCAAATACTGTCTCTTCCATGCAGACCCTAGAAAATCTACTGATTTGCCCCTTCACTATAATCCTGAAGGTGAATCTCGGATGCATACCATCATAGGTTAACAAACTATTTCTCCAACAATCCTTTCTATATAATGCTGTCTTGAAACCTTCTCTGTCCTGCATTATTCTTACACCTAGAAAGTCAATCTCTTTTCTAGAATAAGTAGCTGTAAACTGAAAAAAATGTTGTGGTTTCCTCTAAATATGTTATGAATTGTAAAAGCTCCCTCTCATCACCCTGCCATAAAATAAAAACATCATCTACAAAACGCCTGTATAGGGAAATGTTTCTTCTCCACATATTACTTTCGTTTAACACAAATTGTCTTTCCCAGTAGGAGAGAACTAAATTAGCATATGTATTAGCACAGGGGGTGCCCATGGCTACCCCCTGTGTTTGCTTATATACTTGATTTGAACAAAGAAATACATTATTTCTCAATACCAAGTCTAACATTTGAGCTATTAAATTTAATATTCTATCATCTGTTGTTCCTAAATTCCTTAATAATGTGCATAATGCCTTTACTCCATATTCATTCTCAATGACCGTAAAAAGGTTTACGTCCAATGTCACCATGACATACTCTCTTCTTGTTTCTTTCCGCTCTTCTACTTTCTCAAAACCTCCCGAAGTAGTTAAGAAATTACCTGTATCCTTCAGTATTTCTTCTAAATTCCCTATCCATGGCCTTGGAGTGTATTCAAGCCATATAGAGATGTTTTCAGTAAACCACCCCCCTTCCTGACACTATGGGTTTGAGGGGCAGATTTCTCAAATCCTTGTGTATTTTGGGCAGGGCTTTGAATAAGGGAATGGTCGGGTATTCAATCCATAGGAAGTTAAATAAATCTTCATGTATTTACCCTGTTTCCTTATGAACTTTCAAAATGTCCTTTACATCTTTCACTATATGATGTACTGACAATGTAAAAATGGGGGTATAGGTATCAGTATCAGACAGCAACCATCCCAATTTTTCATAATATTCATCCTTGTTCATAATAATCACCCCTCCTCCCTTGTCAGCCTGTTTTATTATCAAATTTGTGTTCCTTTGCAAATTATTTAAAGCCTGTCTCTGTGCCAATGTTAAATTGTAATTTTTTTTATTTTATCTTCCTTTAAATATGCCAATACATAATTTTCACAACTTCTAAGAAACGTTTGCAATGTAGAGTTAAACGGAGGTATAAAACTACTAGTTTGTCTCAGTGCATATTGCTGTGGTTGGCTGTTACCATAAATCTGTCTCAACATATTGTTTCTAGCAAAAAAACATCAAATCCATAACTATTTCACTAAAGCTACTTTCTTTAATGGGAACAGAAGTCATACCTTTGTTTAATACATATAACTCATCATCATTAAGTATATAATTAGACAAGTTATAAACAATATTATCACCAGTCAATTGGATGTTCTCCTTTTCTTGGCTCCTCTCCCTTCGCTGTGAGAGTGCCTCCATTCCCCCTTCTTCTTGACTGGGGCTGGTAATTGAGCTAAAAAACATTCACTGTTATTGCCTGAAGGCTGTACTTTCAATCTAGTCCCCGGATTCCACTTTCTGGCAGTGTTAACAGCTATCTTCAATGGTTCTAATGAAGGCATTAATTCATTACTCTGACTCTCTATATTGTCTCCGTTCTCCAAGATTAAAGATAAGCCACTTTCCTCACTAAATAGCTCGTGTGTTTCTGCCATTGGAGTTCTCATTACAATGTCTTCTGGTTGCTGTCCTCTTCTCTTAATGTATGAATTCCCCTCCGAGCCGCCTTCTCTATGATTGATGTCATCATGCGTGGCAGTACGAATCTGTCGTTGGTGGACCAGCCCCCTAGCCAGTTCTCTAGTTGAAGTTTGTGTTAAGATGGTTCTATCCTGTGCATCTCCTCGATGATCCTTGGGCCAAATAAAGATATGTCCATTCATGAAATCTTTATAATCTCTTTGTAGCTTTCTAGCTTTCTGTTGTTGCAGTTTTTGATCAGTCATAGAGAACGCACAATAAGTTTCATTCAGTCTTTTTGTAAATTTCTCCCCCTTAGATTCTGACTCCAGTCTTTGTGGCAGAGATTCTATCTCTCTACTCAGCTGTTCTTCCTCCGGTGCAAAGAACTCAAGTAATAGTCTCATATATGAGAACCCGGCATTGATATCTATCATCTGCCATTTGGCCAAAAGTTCAGGATAGTGATCACCCTGGGAGAGCATGCAAAACACCCTCATGCCCCTCGGTACTATACCGAACTTCAAACAGGCTTCAAAATGGTTCCTTTGCCATTGTAGCCTTTTGATCTTGTTAACTTTTTGATTTTCTTTGATTGATTTTGACAAAGCATGTGGGTTCATTAATAAAGACACTGAATTTAGACACCCGATTACAGGAAGAAAGTTTGATTTTAAGGCATTAAGGCATTAAGGCGATTTGGAATGTATACAAGAGTTTTAGAGGGGGAGATATAAAAAACTACACTGGAAGGGAGGAAACAAAGTGGATAATAGAGCTTCAGGTACATAGGTATCCAGGGCTTAATGATTATATTCCTATGAAACCTGCCCTAAAAAATAGGCGGGTACAGTAATGAAATGTGGTTGGTTGTTATCTAGTTAAAAGCAGAATTGGGAACAGTTGTAAATTATCTGCTGAAGGGCAGGAACCCGAAAGTGCTCATCACTGGATTTATGTATTGTTTCACTTTTAAGGTTTTATGGTTTTAAACTACATGCTATAATGTGTGTCAGGGCATTGCACATGCAAGTATAATTCCGAAACCAAAATTCTTCATTTTACATTTGCTGTCATACTGTGCAGATAGTTTCTCTGCAGTTACAGGATTTTTCCCATCCATTTTTGGTGTGATAATACAATGGATAGCTATAAGTTGTACTATGCCTTGGTCAACAGGAAACATAGTACAAATCCAAAACAAGTAAGAAAAGCCAAATGCAAAACTTAACTGTTCAATTAAATTTGTTAAACTTCCTTCATGAAATGCTAGAATATGGCATCCCTTTATCAGGTCCATTAGGTTCTTGCTGAATTCTCTAAGTTTATTGAAGAATAACTTCTAACTCTAGTAGTGTACTGATAACAATGATATCAATGTTCAGTAACAATATTTATTAATATTAGTTGTGACTTGCAGATCTCAAACGTGACCTTACTAAATGCTCGAACAAAGTTTCACTAATGAGTCATATAATTTGATCATTTTAAGGCCACGCTCTTGGAAACAGCATAGTTCAAAAAACTGTCAGATGTTGTGACTGCCTACACCCCATTATCAATAGAAAACTATAGTGGTTATAATCATTATACTAATATAACATGCAACAAATACAACAGCCTAACAGTGCATCCTTCTTTGGCTTTAAGTACTCAACAGCTTTCAGTAGCTAAACATCAAAGTCAAATATAATGGCTGAAGAAGACAATGGATACTTATGAAGTGAAGCCATAAAAAATCTGAATTTACTTAATCTGCATTGAATCTAAAAATAAAACTACTTTTAAGTAATGCTTGAATAAGGAAAAAAAAAAGATTTAAATATATAGGACAAACCGGGAAATACTAATGACACCATCAGTAATGTACTTATCTATCAGTATTATCTTTCAGAATAATAACGATGTATAATGAATGAGCATAGAGTACTTGTCTCAAAAGTAATTACCATTTAGATAAAAAGGTCATATACATACCGAGAACTGATCTGAAATACATTTCACTCAAAGTATGTAATGCGATGTCAAATAATAAAATCACATTCATGCAGAAACCACAAAGGAGAAATTATCTTTTTAGAAGGCCTAGATATTTTCAGCATTCCCAACCAATGTTTGGAAGTTAGCACTCTGAAAAAAATGTTGAACATTCATTAAGTAACAGCACTGAGATGGAGTATTTTTTTTAATTTATTGCAATTTAACAATTCAGATTTCTCATTAAACTTAACTGTGAAGCATTCACTATGAAGAAAGCAGCTCTGAAATGGAGTCATCATTTCTATTTATTTTATTTAACAAATTTAGTGCTACACTTTTTAATTTTAACTGAACGTTACAAGTACCCTAACGTGTGGAATAATGAATGAAATGGAAAACTGCAATCTAACCCCACTGGCTTCTGTAGTATTTAATGATGTTCCACACTCAACACTTGACCTTTTTTTCTTCATAGCCAATTCTGTAATTACTAGGTCTGCTTGCCTGCAAAATGACTCCTCTGTTTTCTACACCTTAAGGAACAAACGACTGATGCATACGTACACTCAGTACATGTGTATAGCTCCACATATTGGCAAAAGATAAAAAAATAGACAACATTGTCTGTTAACTGAAGGCATGGACACATAATGAACTGAATTTAACATACACTGCACACAATTATTAAAAAATAACTAGCGACTACATAACCTTCTCAGAGTTAAAGCATTCATCCAACATGACCCAGGCAGCTCTGTTCCCTCGTTTATTTTGGTGGCTACATCATGCACACCCATTTTTTTGCTCAGTCTGTAATTACAAGCATTACCAAACCACCATGCTTACCACTGACAATACTATTAGAAATGTATCCAGCTATATCTCAGTGCCCAGTCATTTAGACCACAAAGAAGAGATAACAGCAACCATCATGACTATTGACACAGATTACTATGTCAATGGGTGGAACACAATTCCCACCATGTCTCCTAAAAATCTTATGAAAAAAATATCATGCTATCCTTGATACGTCAACACTAACACAACCATTATAGTTGACTTAAGTTCTATTACAAATGACAACTACACTGTGATCGCCAAGTATATTTGAGTGTCTCTTTTGCTTTATTCATGTCTCAGGTAACTACTGATAAAACTTGTCAGGTAATTATTCATCTTAAATATTGTCCATATCAATATATACATTCAATTGGCACAAAACATGATATAGCACGATTACCCAGCAAAACTAAAGCTAACTTTATGTGATACTTACATATTTAAGACTTCAGAAAAGTGACTGCAACAAAACAAATAATGCCTTTAAGAGTATTGAATTGGGACTGACCATAAGTGACTCCAATATTTCAGCCACAGAATGTTACTAAATTAAGTGTTTGAGCTGCAAAATCATCAACAACTACACCAAGAAGAAATGCATCTACTCAATGCGTAAAAGGCTGCCATGCCATAACACAAAGCCAAGCTCAAGCAAGTGACAAAAAGAATTAGTAAAAAAAATGAAGTCTTGTGGTGCTTGTGAAGTTGGTCACCTCCTTGATTTGGTCCAACATTACAGTAGAAAAAAAAAATGCAAAATGATAAACTGAAAAAATATTTAATGTTTTTCATTGAGTGAAGGTGCCATTTCATAGGTATTGATTGGAGGAATAGAGTGTCATATTGAATCTAAATATTTTGAAGATGAATTATCCAGCAAAAGTTAACTAGGTGATAGCTGCAAAAGAAATAATGGCCATAGGAATATTGAATGGAAATAATTATAAATGACCCCAAATTTTCTGCCAAAGGCTGTCGTAATACATATTTGATAAGTTCCACAATATTCTGGATAGCTTTATATTTAATCTTGGTTCAAAAAACTTAAACAGTAAAAAGCAAGCCCAGGGGGTGAAAATGCAAAACAAATAAGCAATAAAACAAAAAAGTCCCCAGGATTCATGAAGCTCGGCGCAAGGCCGGCGGTAGGCTTGTGCCAACAGTGCGGCGTGAAGATGGCACAGTAGCGCCAAATGCATATTAATGAAGGCGCGCCACCACCACAGCCACGTGCATAGGAAAGGAGCATGAGTGCATAGGGCATGTCAAAGTGCCGCACGGAAGCATGGAAATGCCAGCTGTCGACGTACAACCTAAAATGATTGCATATAACAACTTGCAAGACAGTAATCACATCTGTCAGTGTCCGTGGATACTGAAAAGTATGCAAAGCATGCAAGATAGTTCCTGCGAACACAAAATGAAGAAGCAAACACAAATGCATTGTAGGGAATAACGGGTCCCTATCTCGCGAACAAATGGCATGGAAAACCGTGTGCCACAGTCCAACGCAGTGTAGATAGCTATACCAAGTGGAAGTGAAACGCATCATATGTTAGCACGCCGCCAATGGTTAGGGTCACCAGCTGACCCATAGTGTGAGGGAGGGTACACAGCTGGGCAGATGTGTCCATAACAAAATACACGATAAATGTACATATCTAGTGACTGTATGACCGAATCATATCCCACAAGGCATGTAATAGTCACATACAAAAGGTATGTCCGTATTTCACATACCAAATGTGACAGGAAATAGAATAAGCATGTAAACGAAACAGAAGGAGCATATAAACCGCTACAACAATAAGGCAACATGTAGGCTGAAAGGAACAGTATTATCCGTACCATTGACTGTGGGTACGTCTTGTCCAGTACATTCGGATATGTGTCTGGAATATATCCCATCCTGGACATAGGAAAAGGTGGCATCCTACCAATGATTAGAACAGTCTGCTAAAATCCACACATCAGCGGTACAAGCCGAACTTGTCAGGATGTGTCACAGTTGAACGGGTATTACCCGGGTATGCCAACCATGTAATGAAAGTTAAGTATGGGCGTGTACCTATGTGCGTGAGGTATAGCATGTGGAAAGCAAACATGGCAGGGTAGTCCACACAACCTTACAGGTACCTGACATATGTAGGGTATGCAATGTGTTACTCTGGCCGTGTCATGGGCCAACAACCAAAGCAGTGATGTATGGAGTGTCAGGAATATGTGTGTGGGTGGGTGGGTAATGGTGCAATCCTCCAAGGTGATACTGTGTCGTATGCAAAATAGGTGAACCGGAGGTGTATGAGGGAGCAGCAGGTGAAGCAGAAAGAAACACAAAAACATGTATAAACATCTGCAATACAACCAGACCATACTGTAGAACACAATCTCACAAACATATGAATATTAAAATGTGCGATACAAATGTTTAGACATGTCACCGGCACATACCCACAGATTGGTCCTGATGGAACTGGCCATATCAAATGCAACACACCTGCATGCATAATGAACTACCCAACATCCCCTCCACAGCACACAACCCACTCCCATACCTGAACGTCCACCAAATCCAGCCATACTTGGCCTACTGGTTTGGTGCAGCCACATCTACACATAGTGACCACTACGCATATGTAGTAGGTAGTGTCACCCTAGGCAGTTTCAGGATTGCAAACTATGTATCCCTTGCATGTAAAACCCCCAGCACATTTTCATAATGCCAGAAGAATGGTCAGTATTTGTCTTGTTTCGGTCTTGTTCAATTTTTGGGATATCCCTCATGGGATAAGTAACCTGTGTAAACATTAGAATGGAAGACACGAAGTGCAGTCCTGTAGATATCTGGACACAAGTTTGAATGTGCAGTAGTGGTGCACAAGACTGTCCAGCCCTAGATGGTCATGCATAACCTACTACCCAGGATCAAACACCTGCCCGTGACATACGTGTCCCGACACGAATAAGCGAGAGAATATATTGCACACATTCACATAGTGGCACATGGTATAAGGGTGATGAAGGCACTGACGTAAACAGGATACCCCTGATCCACTGTGTGAGGGACAATTAATGTGTGTGTAAGTGTGACCTGACCAACAATGATACAATGCCAAATGTCCTGTGATCGTAGTAAATAACTATGTACCATACTGCATGTAACAGTTGCCTAAAGCGGTCATGTCAGGATAGAATAAACGTAATTCATACAAGAAACAGGCAAACAACAAAAGTGCCAAAGGTATAAGGCTCACAGCTAGGAAACAAATGAATGTTCTAAACCTGCACTGACCGTGGCTATGTGTTGGCCCAAACAATCTGGTGTCTGCAGTAGGGTTACCATCTGTCCCCCTTTGCAAGGGACAGTCCCTCTTTGGACAGTTGTGTCCAGACAAAATACATTACAAATGGCAAATGTCCTGGGATTGTAGGACATAATTATGTCCCATATGTTATGTAATAGTTGCAGAAAATAATTATTGCAGTATCTACAATACCTAAATGTTACAAGAAACAGAATAAGCAACTAAACCGCTACAACAATAGGCTTTTATGTAGGCAAGTAAGTAAAGTTCTATCCGTTGTACTGACCGTGGGTATGTGTCGGCTTGTAAAATTTGATGTGTGTTCTGAAAATGTCCCATCTTGGCCATTTGAAAAGGTGGCAACCCTAGTCCCCAGAATACATCCCAACCTGTACATATGACAATGTCAACTATACCAATGGTCAGAGCATTCGCACAATAACTGGCCAGCCCCTTAACCACTCACAAAGCCAGTGACCTTTGGGGGAAAGGTGTTGAATGAGAATGACTACTTACAACAATGAAGAGTAATAGATGCATTTAACTGCAGAAAATTAGTAGTATTACGAATCTGTCAACATGTTCCAAGTTAATAGTACTAATATGGTAGAAGTGTCCGTGATTGTCCCTGAGTTGTCATAGCCTTGTCCCTGTCACTGTAGAAACGAGTCCCCGAGTATCAGAGAGGTCCGTACATAGAAGTACACCAACCAACTG
>NC_056731.1:1683238975-1683346475 GCF_019279795.1 Protopterus annectens | reverse complement strand
CGGCCTGTGAAGGTCAGCTAGTATGTAGGTGTGATTCCTAGATAGAGTGTCATTTGCTTGGAGACATGCGTGAATGGGTGTATCGTTGTCAGAAGTTGTGCATCAGGTCTGGCAGCCCGGCTCGTAAAACCTATACGCCACCCATGAGCGGAACGGAGTTCTGCTGTGACAACCCCAAACTGGGAAAAGCAGAAAGACACAACTACATGAAGACAACAATATGTTGACGTACAGTCACAGTAACACAAACACACATCCTATCAACAGTAATAATATGAATGTGCACAGAAACAAACACAGAAGCAGGAATAATAGGCTGTGCATACGAGTAATAGGTTGAATGACACTGTATCACATCCCAGTTAGCAGCGGCACCCCAGACATGAAACACGTGCGACATCTGTCCGCTGCATAACATGCAATATACTGAGCACAAGCTCACCGGAGTGAAGTGTTGGTGTCAGAATGACTAAGGCAATAGTATGCAGTTGAAGCAGAGACCAATACGCATGTGTAAGTGTCCATGTCCGAGAAATGTATAGGTTAACGGACACACAGATGTATATATAGATAAAAACGTATATATATATATATATATATATATATATATATATATATATATATATATTAATTTACATACACATATATATTCATATGGATATATATATCTATATATATATATATATATATATATATATATATATATATATATATATATATATATATATATATATATATATATATATACATATATACATACACAATGATATACTATGGATATATATAGATAGATATATATACACAAACAACAGGTAATGATATATACACATACACACAAAACAAAATATATATGTCAGTGTAGATATACACATGTACATAAATAGGTTACTTCACAGCAATTAGGAGTAACATATTTACAGCCCGCGCATATGTGACTGGGAGGTCCAATAAATAAACGTTGTACCCCCCCCACATCGCCCAGCTAGGCCGGACAGACATATAGACAGGCAATACAGATCAATACACTGCCGCTGAACAAAACACTGGTAGGAAAGGACCAATGGGAAAGTTCTGCAAGGTCTACACTTTAAACATGGATAACGGTGTCCCTTGCAGGACCCCAAAAATTCAGGGTACGTGTGAATCTACTGACATTATTACTAGCAGGATGTAGGTGTACATGGAACAGTAGGTTGTGCAAGTGTGATAATACATGGGTTGACAAAACGTACGACATGTGTCCCGAGACAGGGAGAGTGGGCAATTTGTAGGGGTGTGCTCATACCCCAGCTGCGCTCGCAGTAAGTATTTGTCACAACTGCTGTAGAGGGGTGCCAGGTAGGTGGACCATGGGTATGCATTAATGGGCTTAAGTGTGCAGGTGCTGGTTGGCAGAGATGTAGTAGGCCTGCCCAGTGGAAGTCATTAATATTCCTATGTGGGCATAGCATATGCCTACACCTCCCAAACCTGAAGAGCACATCTACCAGATAGTCTGTAAACCATCGGGGGAATACATAGAGACCTAAACAGTGCCGTGTACCCGATTAGCATGGACGTCCATAGTTATGTATCAGAATGTAACAAAGTCCAACTAAACACTGCCAGAACTAGTGATATTAGGTGAACAGGTGGCGGAATACAGGTAATGACAGATGACAACAGGTATGAGTCATAAGCAGCATGTACCTCAACAAACGTGAATGAATACATATGTTCTGTGACTGTGAATGTGTCTGGTTAATAGAACCAATCGTCTAAACGTGTCCCACAGGGTGTTATGCATTGTTCCTGATACAGTGTTCATTCACACCCATTGGTATGTGAGTTCTCCTACTGACAGAAAGTGCATAATTTGCTGACCACCTCGGGTAGATGATAGCATAATAGAAGAGGTTCATCACCCATACGCCTGCGAGGAACACACCTGTCTGGGCAATTGTGACCTGCAAAATGACAGTTATGGGACATGGTCTGTGAGTTCGAGAATGGAGGCTATATAGTGTGTGTAGTGGTGTCAGACATCAATTTATTGTATCAGTAACAGCTACATGTAATAGGAAACAGTATCATCAATTATAATGCTACATGAATAACCTTAACGTATGCAAACCGTGGAAGTCTTCCGTTTACTACTGACTGTGGGTATGTGTTGCCTTGACAGATGTGTTAGCTCTAAATATAGGGTCTATAGGGCCGCCACCAGTCTGAATAGCCAAAGTGGAACCTGCTCTGTAGAACTGTCAGATGTACCAGGGCAGAACATACCTACAGCCATGCATAGTACAGAAATATACATATCGGAACAAATCAAAGCACAGTCTAGCAGCAGTATAGTTGCTTATGCTACTACATATGACATATCGACATGTCAGGTATACAAGACCTGTAACAAGCAACCAGTACAGACACCTACAACATGAGAAGGTCCCCTAATCAGGACAGTTGCAATGGCTTAGAGTATTGTACATACTACTCAACTGTCCCTGAATGTCAGGTACGTCCCTGAGTTTGAAAAGTCTAACTCTGTCCTTCTTAATCCCTCCTAAAATTAGTGGCTGTTGAAGGAAAGGTGGTGAATTACACTTACTGACTAATGACAATAAGTAAGAGTTATAAACAACTGTTACTTCAGAATATGTGTATTAAGTCATATGCTCGGATTCTGTCAATGTGTCAAGTTAATAGCCCTATTTTTGTAAAAGTGTCCCTGATTTTTCTTGAGCTGTCCCTGATTCTGCAGAAATGTGTCCCCGATTGGTGGAGAGTTCTGGTATTGTCACATGAGATGTGTGATGAGGGACTGTCCCATGCAAAGTGGGAAAGATGTCACTCCTACAGTCTCCCGTTGTGCAATCTGAAAGGTGGTCAACGTGCAGTAGGTATGCGGTAGCATGACTCGGCAGACAGCTGTGTTAACAAACTCAAGTCACATGTCAGCATTGCAGAGTATCGGTTCCCATGTATCAGGCAGATGGGAGCATATTGTCTGAGGAACATGCATGTAATATGATTACGTCACTGGACAGGCTGCCAAGTCCGTACAGTCGAATGCCTGCCGTCGCAAAATGGTTACACATACCCGATACTGTAGTCATGTAGTCCGATGTAATACGCATCACAAGGAATTGTACACACTCAGCGTGAGTGACAAATGTAAGCGGAAATGTCGGAGAGCGAGCGGCTGTAAGCATGTTTGTCTACCAGTATGCGAGTAGTGCACTGTCAAAGAAATGTGGAGTCTAAACATGTATAAGGTGCTGTGACCAGAGGTCAACAGTACTTAACACTGTGCAAACCCACACACAACAGCTCCCAACTTCTGGACTGTGCCTTACCCGGTCTGTATCCAAAGGCGTCGGCCTGTCCACAAACAAAGAACCGCCCTATACACATGATGGTAGAAGTACCCTGCGCACATAGCTCATGTGAATTAACAATAGACCATGGCATATCTACAGACAATAGACCACACACACACACCATACAGTGCAGACATCCAACAGTATAGCAATGTACTGGCAGATATGTCTGGACCACTGGTGTATGCATGCCTGGCCATCCTGTGTTTCAGTGTGTGAGCATGCCCAGTATGACTGTTACGCATGTTGTCGACCGACAATACCATCATACCGTCATGTGTGTGAGCATGCAAAGTATGGTCAACTGTATTGCATGTGTCACATGTCCAGATAGTACTGTGTTGCCGACCCCTCCGTTCTACACAGACAGGTGTCATGCTGTGTCTGCAGGGTAGCTAATGGTCATGTGGCATTGACAGTTGCTACATGTCTGCATAGTGTGGGGGGACATGCAACCACAACCACAGTCCTACACAGCACCATGGGTGGTGCACATGACTCTCACATGTGTACGTGTGACAGGGGTCACAGCCAACAGTTGTACACATCTGCCGCTACTGTACTGGCATGCTGGGTACTCCATGTCAGTGTGTGGACCTACCTAAATTGCTGGTTGGAGGGATACCAGGGTACATCAGTTTCCAGCTTTAATTACCAGCACAGTGGTGTTGGACGTCCTAGCTTACACAACCTACATCAAACTGCCTGGCCTGCTGTCATCTGTGTGTGTCTTAGGGGGTTGAAGTCATTCATTGGGCATATCCATAGGCCATCGTATATCATTCGTCTGTATTGGTCCACATCTGTCCAGCTGCATGGAATGTGTGTGGGCTGTACGGACACACATGATGGTCAGCCCATAATCCGCAGTGAGTAGGACACCCTGTGTACTACAGGCTACCATTGTGACCCCCATATGTGCTACAGAGGTCATGTTGCCACTATGGATGTGTGCTGTCTGCTGCACTAACATTTGGCCACCACAGTCACTTGTATGCTCACATACATACCATAGCAATGGGTAACTACACATTCTAAAACAACTGCCACTTGTTAGGTCAATAGACATACCCTGGGTGTGTTCCGGACTTGAGGACGGTGCTGAAGTGCTGCCTATGTCAGATGCACACAGTGCACCTCCTATACATGGCCGAGCACAGGTACTGTCATGTTTGGCATCCATTGTACTGTGTGCGGGTCAGAGAGGGGAAATCCATGGGTACCTACTGTGTCAGTGCATATGCCTTGTGTTGCCTCTTTGCCAAGAGCAGGTCATACTATGCACGGGCTTTCGCTGACTGTGCCCTACTCAGGTAGTTCCTTCACCAAGTCACACTGTGCCTGTACAGGCCTTGGCAGTGGTGTTGGGCTGTGTGGCCCTGCCCCATGCTGTTCCTGTTGCAACTGTTACTGCAGGATAACATTGTGTAGCATAGCAAATACCATAACAACTTGTATGCATGTAGCTTGTGAATACTGCAGAGCTTCAACGGATGTGTCCGGATACCAGAACTGTGAACCGAGCATCCCAAACACATGCACAAGTATATATCTTGCCTGTGCATCCGACTCAGTATGGTGTGAGTGTTCAGGTGTGTGTGCATTGCTGATGGGTGTCATCAGCCCCTACACCAGTGTTTACCCAGCATCCCCCACTAGGAGACTGTAGGGGATGTCCATATAGGCATTGGTGTGCTACAGCTGTGTCAGAAGCCATATATCGGACACATCATAGCTTCCAGGGCAGACAGCACACACATTCAATCTCATGCCCTGGCCATCGCATATGGCCTAGCTGTTGGAGGGTATGCCCCTGCAGTGACTGTAGGCCCTACCCCGCTCCCCGGGTGGTGCTACGTGTGCAGGCTATAGCACCCAGTACCCCAGGGTAGTCATCCATGTGGTTGAACAGATGCATATTGCTGGCCCACTAATCACATGTGTTGAGGACATGTACGTGCTCACTAGCATGTGTTGACATGGCATCTGTGAACTGGTGAAATACTCTGGATGCAGATGCCTGTGTGATACCCATAATATCCCCAGTTGTGCTGTGTGAGGTACCTGTGGCTAGTACACCTAGGCCAACACATCCCATGGTATCCACTGTGATGCGGTTCCCTCGGCCTGTTTGATGTGTCAGGTGTAACAGGCACAGGTCAACAAGCTGCTGTAGGAGGGCTCTGTCCTCCCTATAGTGCTCCAACATCCCCAGCCCATGTAGCCCCTGGTAAGTCACCCTCGGTCTATAAAGTCTTATGTCACCCCAGTAAGGGTTGTTCGACAGCATACACATCCTCACTGCCCCAGCCTCCTGCACATGTTGGTATATGTTGCCTGCTGCAGCCCGTGTCATTTGGTTGGACTGTGTCGTGAAATGTCCCTGCAGGTATACACCGGTGGTGTAGAGTGTGGATGAAACCTGTGTGTATGCTGCGTGCTCGCATTAAATTACTGTTCATGTGCGGGCTGGCCATGTCATCTGCTGATTGTGCTGATCAACACCTGTTTGTGCAGCCTGTACACCCTGACTACCCCACCACTGCTGTCATCCATCCCAATGTCACCAGACAGGTATAGACACACCCCTAGCTTAGGTGTGCTAAGGCAGGAGCACTCCCGAGGCACAGTTCTGCAATGTAAGTACAGTATGCCTGACCCCCCCCCTCCCATACTCTCAACTATATTCGAGACCTGCACCCGGCTGACTACACACATACACTCCAGGGACCAGCAGCACACCCTGGTGATAAATGTGATACACCATAGTCAACCTCATCTGCATATATAGTCTTCTAATGAATAGTTATATGACCCATATCGAACCTCCAAATTATTAACTACTGCTCAGTATCACTCACATCCATACACAACTTGCAACAGGTGCCTTACCATCACCATATTCGATGTCCCATGGTCTTCCCAGCAACAAAATTTTCCGGTGTATACATGACTACAACCCGTGGCCCTGCACACTACAGATGATGTGCATTACCACCACGCCATGGCAGATATACATAGATCCCAGGTTATCACGTATAGATCATCCAGCACAAACATTCAATAGTGCTGATGTCCCCAGACATATGTTCACATCTATGTCCACCTCTACATCTACATATATCATATATATTATTTGTATACATATATACATGGACATCTATATATATATATATATATATATATATATATATATATATATATATATATATATATATATATATATATATATATATACATACACACATATACATGTACACACATATGTAGATATGGCATTTATATCACAACAGCGGACCACATGGCAGCAATGCATTAGACAGGAATGAAAAGGAAACTACATGTGCCACCTGCATCATGTAGTGTTGTTACTATCAAGGCACGTGTGTTATGTTGCATCACACGGGTCAGACCGTATCAAGGGTAAGAGTAGGGCTGCTGACAGTTACTCACCAGACCTATTGGCGAATGTATGTGTTGACAACCCAGTGTCTTGGCAGAATATGCAGGCTGTGGACACTATATACGTCAGCAACAAAGCAAACTGAACACACCCCACAGCTAGCCACCCAAAGATACCAACACATACGGTATAACTGCCAAACACACACACCTACCAATGCCTTGGAATCGAGCACCTACCTGTCTAGTCTACCACACTACAGCATTATGCAGTAACAGAACGCGCTATCGAGATTAGTGGTACACAGCACTCCCAGAGGCATACTTCTAGGTGGATGACATCATCCACAAAGGCAAAGACGCCGATAGGGAATGTATGTGGAGTGAGCCATCTAAAAGCATTATTCTGCCCCCAGACAGCTGGAAACACACACACACACATACACACACACTTACTTGACAGGGCTGGGAGTCGAACATACACCTAACTACCTTATCACACTACAGCATTACGCAGTTACAGAACGCGCTACTGAGATTACTGGAACACAGCACTCCCAGAGGAATACTTCTAGGTGGATGACATCATCCACAAAGGCAAAGACGACGATAGGGAATGTATGTGGAGTGAGCCATCTAAAAGGATTATTCTGTCCTCAGGCAGCTGGAAACACACACACACACACTTGGCAAGGCTGGGAGTCGAACATACACCTAATTACCTTATCACACCACAGCATTATGTAGTTACAGAATGCGCTACTGAGATTACTAGAACACAGCACTCCCAGAGGCATACTTCTAGGTGGATGACATCATCCGCAAAGGCAAAGACGCCGATAGGGAATGTATAGAGAGTGAGCAGTCTAAAAGCATATTACTGTCCCAAGGTAGACGTAGACAAACACACGGCAGTGGTGTGAGCGGGACAACTGCCCATCTACGGAGCACTATTACAACACTACATAGATATGAGACGCGCCACAGACAGTACACCCTTCAAGACAGTCAACCAGTGTGTTCAATGTAGGCATCCATCCTGACATGGAAAATGAACATCTGTTGCCTGGATGACCACCATCACTATACAGGATGTCAATGGCCATGCCCATACACAGAGACACATCACTGACACAAAGTGTCACTGGGCATGCTCACACACTTAGTATCACACGTCCGTTTGGAATGTACTGTGTGTCCATCTACACAACGGCGTACTGGGCATGCTCACACACTTAGCAGTTGCAAAGGGCCGTCTTGCATGCACATGGATTCTAAACATGGAAGGGAACAGTTTGTAATGTACTGTGTGTCCATCTACACAATGGCATACTGGGCATGCTCACACACTTAGCAGTAGCAAAGGGCTGTCTTGCATGCACATGGATTCTAAACAAGGAAGGGCACAGTATGGTGTTACTGTCCCCACGTCCATGAAGGCCACTCACATGTACTGACCAGTACACACTCAAGAGCCATCACAGATGTCTCAGGTGCAGATCACAGAGGTAAACACCACAATCTGTTATGTAGCCCTCAGACATCACCATGTCGTTGGACCAGCAACACACAGCCATACATTACCACAACACTGTGTGACTCATGACCAGTGGACTGTACATAGGTCTACAACAATTGTGCAGACTACACATGTACTGACAGGGTTCCATCATGTGTTATGCAATGCAATGATACCACTGTACATGACCAGGTCGGCTCTACACATAACAGGGGCCCTGGGTCTTACACAGCTGTGACAGATGACTGTTGCTGTACACCAAAGAACACACATTTGGATATGACATACATGTAATCGCAGTGGATATGTGCATGGACCACACACACACACACACACACACACACACACACACACACACACACACACACACACACACACAACACATATGTACATAGCATAGCTTTTGCTGTCCTCCGTGCAGACAAGTGGCTACAGCAATCACACACATGCAAATGGAAAGTAGGTCCATGGCTGTTGAATGCTAACAGTACATGAGGTAGCAATGTTGACTGAGGATACATTCCCTCTGTACTAGTTACCCATAACACCCATCATATCATACAACAGTCCATGTGTTATGTATGTCATCACACATGTCCACCAATTGCAATGCATACAAACATGGCTACATGACAGGCATGTAGGACCAACACACATGTACATGTAGTGGTGTGCATGCAGCTACCATGCATGTGCAGTAGCTGATATATGTAATTCATCTGTGCCTAACTACAACATGCAGTTGCAATGCAGCCCCATTATTGCCACCTGTATATGGTGAAATACTGACAGTACGGTAGGATGTACATCAGATATGGATGGATGTGTGTACATAAAGTGGTGATCCACCTTTGCAGATGGATGTTTGCCATGGACGGCTCACAGGTGTGTCACACGCCATCCTACCATTACATGTGCAAACAGTATGCTATGTTACTTATACTTGATGGTGAAGACATAAAACCTACAAAGCGGTCGGGTGTTACTGACTGTAAGTCACTTGACACCTGTAACACTTACATTCTCCCATGTGCATATAGCAGCACAATTGCCGGAGGTAGCGTTGGTACACATAATGCGGCCAATACTGCTGCATGTCTGTCAGATGTATCATCATATAGCAGGTGTATCATTCACAGTACTGCCATGTGTGTTTGCTTGTGTGACCATATATGCCACATATGGTGGGGAATACATCCCAATTGTTACACATCCCTGTACACTGTTGTAGAGATTTGTACATACTGCAGTGTGGAAAGCATGACATAGGCAGGGGTGTTGTGTGTATCACACACATGTCAGCTATCCGTATGTGAATGACATTTGTGGACTCCACAGTGTGTGTGTGTGTGTGTGTGTGTGTGTGTGTGTGTGTGTGTGTGTGTGTGTGTGTGTGTGTATGTATGGCTGTCTGGAGCATGGAGTGAGGGTGTATGCTACCATACAGAACAGACAGGATCCCTAGTCTACTACCCTGTTGATGCCATCAGTTTCAGCCTTACTGGCTACCTGTACATGTTCATTCTCTGTGTTGCGTCGTGTGGGTGCACAGTACTGTGAGGGTGATTACCACATAGGCAGGGGTCCTCACCTCAACACTATGGAGTGTGCATTATAGTGTTGTTGACCCCGTGAGTGTGGACATGTTCCTGTAATGTGATAGGGTATTACTGCTACACAGTGAGGCCTCATGCTATCAAGTGGCCTCTAACATTATCATCGGCCGGACCGCTGTGTACACCTCCCGTACAATGTCAACATACCTGCGATGTGACCTGGTATGGATGTCACGTCTCTAGCCACTGTAGCCTATTAAACAGCCTACATGCTTCTGGATCAGTAGATGTGTGGACATCTGTGGTATGTTAGCCTTTCCAAGGTTGAGGCTACGTATGGCATGCCGATATTGCCATACGTGCCTGTGAGTACTCCACATTTACACATGGGAAACTGCAAACACTGCTATTTGTTGGCACATGCAAGTAGACCATAAGGAGGGAACCAGGGCATCATTACCAACATGCTGTTACTGTTGTTGCCAAGACACATACTGTGAACATATAACAATGCATGATAAACCTGTACTACATGGTATGTCTGGTACGTGTCAACAGTACACAACTAATGTAATATGCACTTCTCTCACTATTCTGTTCACCCTGTGCATCAGACCATTTGAGCATGTCCCTTCTCCAATGGTGTGGATGACAGGGATGCAGCACAGGCTTCATCCTATGCACAGGGTGATAATGTTTGCCAGGGGCATAGGCTGTACCAATGGATGACATCATGTGTGTGGGTAAGGGCTGGTGATCTAATTGGACATATGTGGTCATTATGCATGTGGGTGTTGCGGTGCCCTACAGATGTTTTTGCCATGTGCGTGTATGTGTGCACACAGTTCTGCCTTTTGTGAGGCCTACACAGGGGTATTATTGACAGCTCCAGATTGTACAGACCAGGATGTACAGCTCACTGTGTCCGGCCACGACCATGTGACCTGTGCCTGCCAGGGGTTGCACGGGCACTACCAAGCGGAGGTACAGATTGGCTACTGTCTGACGACACATGCCCACTGGAACTCTGTCCCCGCTGAGAATGTCCAGGGCCATGTCCACATGGCCTGCTGTGTCGTGGTATGGACAGCGCAGCACCAGCTGCACTGCTACTGCTACTGGCACTAAGGGAGCGGGCATGTGAGGTGGCATGCTCACATTGACCTGCACTAGGTGGTGTAGCTGGTCTACGTCCACGTGGCCTACGTCTCACTCCTACCAGATGTTCCAGCACAGACAGCTCATGCTCACGGATTGCCATGACACGGTCAAGGATTCCAACCATGTCACCCAATCGCCTGTCCAGAACATCAGCAATCTGCTGTTGAGCATTTGCCAATGCCTGGATGTTGTCGTTTAGAGTACGGATAGCAGCCCTCTGCAGCCTCTGCCCTTCTCTGTTCTGCCGTTCAGCACGTGCCTGTGCCGCCATTACAGTCTGGAACATGCGTCTGGTGACACCAGCTGCTGCGCTCTGTCCTGCAGGTGCATGTCTGCCATAGGTCCTCCTACGAGCAGCACTGGCCACATGCCTGTGTGGCACATCTGCAGTCATTACACTGACACCATGGTGTGGAGCCACCCCTTCTGTAGCCACCACACGTTCCTGTTGCATGCTAACAGACGCTGACTGGTGATGCGGTATGTGTTAGCAGCAGAACTGTGTGCAGGGAAGAGGAGGGATGGCAACCATTGGCACAGATTCAGTCTCTGACTACCCTGCCTGTACCTCATGCATACGTTCATCACTGCTAGTATCTGTGGGGACACTAACATCAGATGGACCGCAGGAGGGTAATGCACCTACATCACCTGTGAATGCAAAGAAAGACTCTAAATTACAATAGACACACAGACACACACACACACACACACACACACACACACACACACACACACACACACACAGACACACACACAGACACACAGACACACACAGACACACACGCACAGACACACACACACAGACACACACACACAGACACACACACACACACCATGCATGTGATTTGACAGACGGCATGCAGCATGCATGTGATACAGCAGACGACATGCAGCTTAGACATTAATAGTGTTAGTTAGCATACCTCCCTGGGTTGCACACAACAGCAAGCAGGTGTCATATCAGTAGCCATGCAGTTCACACAATCATGGTAGTAAGCATGCATCCCCGTGATACACCATGTGGACCAGAACAGGTTAACAGCACACATGGCTGAAGTGATCTTGACATGTAATCTGCTGACGTGTGCATTAACATGCATACATGTCTGACACAATGGTGTCCTTGCAGTGTTGTATGTATGCCCTACAGATAGAATGCATGTTTAGCAAATGTGCATGAGCATGGAAGGGTAGTGTGAGCCGTCTACATTGCTATACAGTGTGAAGTATAGACACTGTGCCATTGCATGGCATCATGAGGCATCTATATTGCTATACAGTGCATAATATGCACACATTGCATAGCCATAACTGCATGCATACCCATGACATAACTGTGGATTGTGACCCACGATGCTGAGGTGTATACACACCAAACCATGCTGTGTCATGTGACAGGTCACTGGAAGACCTACAGATGGCACCCCTGCACAACTACTACAGAGTATTAGCTGCCTGGTAACCATGTCCACACATGGCAGACTTGCCAATTCACCATGTCCCACATGACATTGATGTACCACACACACGAGGTGCACAGCTAACGGTGATGTCCTACAGCAGCAAGGGAAATGTACAGTATCTGTGGCCTGATGTGGTGTCAATGTCTGTGGAAGCTGTACAGGTGACTACTGTCATGCTATGACACAGTCGTGATGTTCAACACATCTTATATGGTAGACTTAAGTGACACCTCCACTAGCTGTGCACAGGCTTTTAGGATGTCCAGTGTACCACATCCACTGTATAATCAGTCAACTAAGGCTATAATTGGACCATGTGTGGACAATGTGCAACAGGGTATATACACATCACATCTACTGTGTGGCTACATGTCTCTGGCCATCCCCCATGGCCATGTGTGAATATGTGTTGGCCAAATGTTTGTGATGGCCATCTATCTCACATGTCTGTGTTGTCCCATATGACATACACCCATAGATGTCAGATATGTCACCATCCACAGGGCTATGCAGACAACGGGTTGTATGTTTGGTATGTGGGGTATGTGTTATGGGATAGTGTGACAATATTGCAGCCAGAACACTACATGTCTGGGGCATGTCAGATGGCACAGTGCAATGTGTGCACCCATTGCAGGGGCATATAACACAATGGTGACTCCTATGGGCTGCCCATATCCCAGCTCACTGTGTGGTACTGTTTGCATACCACACATGTGTTGTTTCAATGTATAGTACATATGCCTACATTGTACAACACCTCCACCGTTGTATGCACAGCTGTCCACACATGTAGCAATGACAGATGTGGTTTCATGTCGGTGTATCATTTTGTTTGTATATATTGCACATGGGTAGCCAGTGTGAATGATGGGAGATGCAACCTGTATATCGTGACTGGACCAAACATCAAGTGTACAAGTGTTAACTGGCCACATGGTGAACAGATCTATGCTTTAGCATGCCTGATACTGATGACAGTCTCACCTGCAACAGACTGATGTCTTTGTGGCACGCCAGAGCTACCTGTATAGGGGTGACACAGCAGTTTGAACATTATCAATGACTGTATGACAGCCACAGGGTGCACTGTGCATGTTAACACATTTGCCTATGCAATAGCATATAGTTTGCACATGTGTGCATACACAGGGTAGCATACTGTAGTATGCAGCATGTGTGTAAACATACCTTGCATATGATGTTACATTACATAATGTACAGTGACACATGCAACTAAATGGGATATAATAGTCATATGTGCAGTACTGACTTACCAGGCAACTCCAGGCTCATTGGTTGGGAGACACCCACCTCCACGATGGCAGCTAGTGTTTGTGGATGCTGTTCTGAGGGTGTCCCCAGACTGGCCAGTAGCTCCTCCGTGGGTTTGAGTGGGGGCTGGGTTGGTGGCCCACCACCTGTTCCACCTTGTTCCCTGGTGATTGCAGTGGCTCGCTGTTTCGCATGTCATATCAAGTTCATGCAGTGTCTGTGCACCTGCTGGTAGGTGCGGTTATGTCCACCCACATCATTAACCCTCCTGCAAAGGTCCTGCCACAGGTCGTCACACTGCTGTGCATGCTGTGGCACATGGCTGAACAACACCTCGTAGTTCTCATGGAGGTACGGGATGAGGACATCATCCTCCTGGTGGCTGTACGCTGGCAGGCATGAACATGGCATTATCTGTAAGACATAATGATGGTGACATGTCACAGTATCACAGAGATGTACAGAGATACTGCTGCACATACATTTTTATTAAATCTAGTACATCTGCACAGTTATCTTTGCAAATCATCATGACACTGACACGACTGACATTTTTGGGTCACACACATGTAACACCCGTTATGCATTGGATATCATCACCATATATGTGTGTCACCTCATTACATTGTTCATACTCCATGTGAATGCTGTCTTGATGTGGGCATGTCTGTTTGCCTGCACTGGTGTTCTTACCTATCAGCACATGCCTGGATATGTCCACAGTAATGCTGTTGACCTTGATGACGTGTATATGTCACATATCAACACATACACTGCCTTAATGAACTTGAGCAGTGACAATGCACACATATGCATGGAAACCTTTACATGCATTTGTTTTGCCATATACATCTACACGGCACTGTACAGCAGTTCAACATCCTGCCATGGATCGCCTGTGTTGCACATGTGATAGACATGGGACAAAGGCTACCCGGACGTCATTCACAGGGATGGTTATCAACTATAGAATGTACGGGCAAGGTTTCCTAGCTGTATCCAACAGCCATTTTGCCACCGTGAGGTGCATCAGTGCCACATTACTGATCCAGACAGTTGATAATACATCCACCATGCGGTCATCGCACCATGTATGACAGAGATGACATGTGCAGCTTTGATGGACAGGGTTGCATAGTATGGTAGGAGTATGTCACATGTATGCCACAGGGATCTGTCCAGCATGTGGCGATCCTCGTAGTAGGACGGTGGCTGTCCATGACGTATGTCTTTCAGATCAGGATATGTACGTGTAGCATGTCCAACATCATAGTGCAGCACATGTCTTTATGCAAGGTAGCCAGCATGCTGCATAGTGGAGGTGAGAATTGTGAAGGCTGGTATTGCCCATCCACGCATGGCCAATGCCCCTTAAAGGTGATATGGGATCCAATATTGGTCACCCGAGTGCTGAGTATGCCTGTCCAATGATCTCCATGCTTATGGATGGCACCCAGTCATGACATGGGTGCCTTGTATGACTACCTAATAGGCCTGGAGACGTCACCAACTCAGGGAGGTGAACTGCACAGCACCATCCCTTACACAGTGTCCATAATGTTGACTGCAACCTAGGTGGTAGTTAATGGGTACAGGGATATTCACCTAGCAGTGACAATGCTAATATCATCTGTCAGATTGTGCACATATGTCACACACCTCACCCACAAAGCCCATTCTGTATGTTGTCCACAACACTGAGACAGCTATTGCTCATAGGTCATGGCCATTCACATCCTTACATACACAGATGACTCACATTTGTCTGTGTGGTATGGGCTACAATGAGGGGGGAGTACAACATATTAACCCTGTTTTACTGTAGCTGCCACTGGTGTGATATGCAAATGTCACTCTGACACCTTTTGCAGTGTTGATTCTGTCAACAGGCCACTGGTAGAACACTCCTGTGACATACGAAGGTACATGTAGTCAAACATCCGTACTGTCATCTACGTCTGTACTGCTAACATCTACGTTGATAAAGGTTCATGGACTTGGAGACCATACTCAGCAGGGTAATAGTGCAGTGCCTCCAATTATAACTGTCGTCACCACTTGTGGGTTGATATTATCCAACACCCTATCTGTATTGCATTTTCATGCTCAGCACTTGCTCAGAACTTGTGAGCACTTCATGAGCTATTAATTCATATAGCACCCATTCCAAACCATTTCTCACAAGTACACTGTCTGTCCTTACATTTCCAGCTTGCTTACAGTACAACAGTTGTTGTACACACGTAACTCACGTATCTTGTGAGACATGGTTGAATATACATGCATGTCCAACTGTCACGTACCAGTGCTATTGCCTGTCTATATGATGAATATGACGTACATGTGGCAATAGAGCAATTGTCTCATGTACACAGTCAATGCTCACCTCCCAACATACGACACTATAGCCTGTGGGAGATGCACATATATAGCCATGCTGGGGGTAATGCTCTCACCAACCCAGACTGAACCTGACAGTCATGTCGGGACGTGTAACATTTGCAACACACCCCACTCATCACATAGTCTCACAAGATCTCCACCACCGCAGGCCACACATAGTATGAGTACAACTTTTGCAGAACCACTCCATACTCTGTGTAGGCACCAAAGGCAGCCCCTATCACCAAACACAACAACAATAACTTATAGCCCACAGACACATGTGTGCCCATCACATACAGCCAATAGGGTGTTATAACATACACAACACACCAGTCATAGGTGACTCTGTAGGCAGTCACACTGATGTCCCACTCAGCAGGCTACACAAGGCGATAGTCGCTTACATCTAGCTGTCAGGTAACTGGTTCTGCAACATAACCTATGCACCCATGCCACACCTCACCAGGTACAATTTGACTGTCATTCTTCATGTTAGTGTGACTGCCCTGAGATGCAACTTCACAGACTACATGTGCAGGGACATGCAATAGCTCACTGGTCTTGTAGCCCTGAAGGTATCAGCCAAGCCCTGGGGAGCATTATGCATTCATCCAGACTTGATACCACTGTACAACGACTGACTGTTTCACTTCAACAGTTGCCTATGCTTCTGCTGTAATTCCACAGGCATCCAATATCTGTCCGCTTTGACTGACATGGTCAACAAAACACGATGCTTTGGCACAGATGACCTGCACCTGTCAGACCTGGGAGTACAGATAACATGTAAGGCTCTTGCTGTTCCTATACTGCCTGTCTTGCACAGTTTCCAATAACATTCACCACCAGAACGGGAACAGGCAAGCAAAACATGGGGTCATGTGACTCGATGCTTGACATCTTCATCTCTGACGCACGCAGGCAAGGCACTCCTTATAATGGACCACTTCATTATCTCTGCAGTGACTGGGACCTGCCTGTAGGCTCTGCAGAGCACACCTGCACTGACAGGTTATACGCAGACCACACCTTTCAGTCATGTATACGCAGACCACACCTTTCAGTCATGTAATCTGGACCGGAACATCCACGGCTGAGGTGTTCCCATATTCCACTATGTTGTACACACCTCCTGGCTAGTTACATAGCACAATGCATCAGAGGTGATCCATGTGCAACTAACTGTGGCCAGAACTGCTATACACATTGTAACATGCTACGGATTCAACAACATACCCCATGGTTACCAGCCCTCATTTCTTGGTGTACTGGACAATAGAGTTCAGACAGGTACTACTGATGTGAGACTGACACTACCCCACACTTAACTGGGATAGCCACTCATGTACCGACACATTAGGCCAATGCTGTCCGGGATTCATAACCTCCACTCGGCTGGATCAACTCATACACACCACCTCCAAGACCAACAATATCCTAGACATGGACACTACCAACATGTGACTGGTGGTCCACACCTGGGGTTATCCCCTCATTGGTGGTTTCCGAACATATGCTAATTACCCTTGTTATCCACATCCCGGCACCACACCCTTCACGGCATACACAGTACAAGGTTACTACAATGCCTACTACAGACGTCTACACGTCATGACACCCATGCAGATAGACAATGCACATACAAACACTGAAACATACCCCAGTGCACTTCATTAGCACTTACATGACTGCATGGATCATGCTATTCCAAACAGAGCCATGATGGTACTCACCAGATAACGGACGCCACTCTGGGGGTCCAGTTCCATGGACATAATGTACAACAAAAGGTGGAGGCTGTTGCAAAGTGGAGTACAATCCCATGGGTGGGGTAGCTCACTGGTCAGCCGCAGTAGGGCTATGGGAACCCTTATCACATACTCCAAACCTAGCTACGTAAACATTACTGAGACACATTCCAGGGTGTTCCACAAGGCATTATGGAGGAATGTCAGTAGTCAATGGCAATACCCACATCTGCTCTGACATACGACAGTTACTCAGGAACATTACAGAACCAAGTGATGTTGGCAACATCCTGGCGGATGGGTTCAATGCTAACATTACACCCTCTCACTCCCTACAGGGCCACAATTCATGTAGGAACATTGCGGTGTCCCTGCGGTCACATCTACACAGTACTAACCTGCACTCTCTAAGGCCTGGAACACTGACTCCATGTGACCATCCAACATCCCAGGCTGTGATTTACACAAACCTCTGAACAGCATGTCTCCCCACTTGGCCACCAGATTCAGTAATAGCCTTGTATCAGACATTGTGGCCCCTGAATGGTACACAGCAACAGTTGTCACACTCCACACAGGTGGCACCACAATGAACCAGAGGGACTATTGCTCTATACGCCTGACTGGACTGTTCTGCAAGGCTATAGGGCACATCATCGTGGAAGTCATTCACAGAGACATTGGTGGGCTCCAGTCCTTTGATGCCACACAGGTTGGACTTGTTAGAGCCAGAGCATGGCTCCTACATCTGGTGGACGTCTTTGATACAGTTACCAGGGTAGTTGATGACAGTAAGGGGGTCCACACAACCTACATTGTTCTCTCATTGGCTTTCAGCGCCGTTCTCCATTCTGGTATTGACAACATACACATCCACCTGCACATCGTCCCCTATGTCTCAGGATGTTATGCAAAGTGGCTCATGGACAGGACCCACACAATGGGGGTAGCATACCATAGTACCTACTGTATTTCAGTTACACTTGGCTTACCACAGTCCTTAGTCATAGGGCCACTCATGTTTGGTATACGCTTCCCTGAGGTACAGGCTAGCACAGAGGGAATTCCCTGACTAGCTTTCCAGACAACTGCATACAAAGTGCCATGATTGATCCACCAGCTGATACTGACTCCCTCCATAAGGGTGTCACTGTGACGGATACCTGATATCAATATCATGACCTCAAGCTACATGACACAAGGTGCATGAACATCTCCTTTGCATTACACCAATCACCCACTGACTATCACATAGGTGGTAGTCCCCTACATACATGTCACATTGTATGTGATCATAGTACACATGTATGTAGCACCCACTCCTTAGATAACCATACTGCCAATGTGGCGTGGATATCCTTCTATGTGGCCACCCTTATCTGTACTGGGTTTGTAGCTGGAACATAGGCACCCATTGTACCTCTGAACTCCTGACGTATACACACATTCAAGGGTACAACACCCTGTTTAGGGTGTACCTTACAGAACAGCTATAGCTTTACATACCACAACATTAACACGCCATGAGGATTATTGAGCTCCGAAGGTTGACGTATGCGGCAGAACTACGGACACCACGACTGTACACATTTGCATACTGCATACTCAGGGGTGACCTCTGCTGAACATACAGGGCCCATGTCCACAACAATATTCATGGATATACTCCACATAAGCGACATAAGCAAAAGCCACTGAGAGCAACATGCTCATGGATATGTGCACACACGCAACGATGAGTGAGATGTGCTTGAGGGTTACATTCCCAAACCAGACATGCACCATGCTTTGGAACATGATACCTATGTACATCACGCAGTAGCACTGTTCATGTGATACCTCACTTGGTGGATGGGAAACACACATGTATGCCAGGGATCACTGCAGTAGCTGTACTGTGCAGAGGTGCAGGTAACACATGGCTCTGCTGTTCACAGACAGGACACTACCCTAGAGAGGTGCCACTGGTGTAAACACTGTAGTTGGACTTACACACAGACTTGCCAGACAGCATAGTACCCCGCTATGAACCTGTGAAGCTATTACATGTCCTTTGTGGTTAATTGAGTAGCTCTTCCATTTCGATTAGCTATCATGCTGTTACAGTGTCTCGTGACTACAAGCCATATGTATCCTGCTATTGTATATTGTACATGCCAATAGACAATACCTTTGGTATGCATGATATGACTGTTATGCTGTGTAGAATATCTGACATATCTACCTACAATACTGTACATTACACATATTTTACATATTATCCCATAATGCAAAGTATACTTGCACAGCAGGACCACCTTAGGCATGTCATTGTCATTATATGCCCATACACATGCCTACTGTGACAGTATATCAACATATACTATCCCCTGCTATGGCACGTACTTGTTGGACATACCCTACCACTGACGGCGGGTGGTATGGAATTGTTCTGTTTAAAGCCCTCATGTAGCATCCCTTGTGGTGTCTGTAATGTTTACCTTGTGGCCCACTGCAGGACACACAATTTCTACAAGCGTTACTATGCTCAGCAAGACATCACTACATAATACCTTTTCCCACTTTATGCATTGCGGACACTTTTAATTAAATACAAAACAGGCTATACATACACTAACATACTGAGTGTTCTACATACCTTGTTAACATTCCAAACTTTAGTAACTATCTCTCTTACACTGTTTAAACAGTTCTATGGTATGAGCATACGGTTTGAATGTCTGGCAAGTCATCCTTATATACGTCGATACCTGTAACATGTGGTTTCCTGCCGCTAATTGGTGTTCCTGAGTAAATTATTACATGCACATCAGCTGTGCAGCTACTCCATTTGCCAATTATGCGACAACAGTGGGGTATAATTGAATTCTCCACTTGGGCATTGCCCATTTGCCCTACCTTCAGGGAAACGGCCTGTATGTGTTTTGTTGTGTGTAATTGCAACTGCTATGTGTAGAGACACGGATACTTTGGATTCATGTCCCCCGTGGATTGTGTGTGATGGCTAGAGTATGTGGTTCTACATGTGAGTGTACCTGTCATCTCAACCGTCTGATAAGGGACTATTGCAAACAAAACCTGGAACATCGCCGTCTGTTCCATTATACAATGGCTACGATTTCACATGGCGCCTTTAAAAATGTGTCTCTCACAAGGTATGTTAACGCTTCTGCAGATGTAATTGAGTGAGTGGATGTTTGTGCTGTTATTACAGTCTGTATTGCTATAGTTTCATGTGTGGGGGATGTAGGTGGGTGTACGTAGCATATACAGGTTTGTGGGGCTTGCATTTCTACATATTCCATATATGTGTGTGGGCTCCTTCCCTAATTAAAGACCTATCAGTTAGTAGACTTTTGTTACAGGCATATACATTGGGCCATTGTTAATTGGTTTCTATATCGTATGCAGGTGAGGTTGATACTTCCATACCTCCAGAAATACAGCGATATGTAAAGGAATGTTACTAAATGATAGCTGTCCCGTGTATTTCTGTCCCAGATATTTGCACTCATTACAGTTGTGTTGGTAATGGAACCTCTTTGGCATGGGTTGCCACCTTTTCAAATGGCCATACTGGGCCATTTGTGGGACACATATCGGTGTTTACAGGCCAACACATACCCACAGTCAGTTCACAGGATAGCACATACTTTTATCCTGAATACATACTTATTCTTGTAGGACTTTGGTTACTTATCATATTTCATGTATCATTTAAGTTTCTTACATACAGGCATAACTATTTAATCAACTATTACATAATATATGGGACATAATTATGTCCTACAATCTCGGACATTTGCCCTTTTTAATGTTTTATGTCAGGACACAACTTCCCAGGGAGGGGCTGTCCCTCCTAATGTGGGACATGTGGTAACCGTATGCCTACGGCTAGCTATAACCACACCTACCATAATGATCTACCTCTGAGTTAGCACTAACAGACACACGATACAGACACACACACACACACATTACAGTCACACGGAAATGCACACGGCACCCTCAACACACACATACACAGACTATGGCAATCACAAACACAGTTGAACACAGTACCTACGTGGACCGCAACACCGGCAGCGGTAACTAAATGTCCCTTCATATCGTGATAATATTACTCGCGGTTCTAGTGTTCTGGTACTGTGTTCTTCCACTCTTTCTGCCTCGTGGTTACGCATGTCGGTATGTGACACATTCCATAGTTGGCAGTATCCTATTTATTTGTACATCCATGGTTGTGTACATGTCGTTGACCTATCTATATATTTGCAGATATCGGTGACTCCGTATATATCAACATATATCTATCACCCTTTCTATCTGTATTTTATATATATATATATATATATATATATATATATATATATATATATATCTGACAGAGAGAGTGACAGGCAGAATACACCTTTCATTGTGTACTTGTCGATGTATACTGTTTCCTGGACTCCGCACGTTTGTGTTTGAACCTGTCACATTACACACCTGCCGTAGGTACATCTCGGCTACCATAGTGTTAGGTGATTGTGTACATGATTACGTGTTCTACTCCTGGCAGTGGTCGTTTTATCCTTCAGAGCAGGCACTATTAGTACAGGGGTGAATAATGCTGGTTTCACCTGTTCTGGACATCATTGACCATGATCTGCGTGATATTCAGAGAAGCTTAGCCCTGTTTCGCGCATATCCCTATAGTCATATTTAAACAACGCTTACCAGCACTGGGCAACGCATATTCCCGCTAATGTGTGCTAAACATGATCTGCTGACCTGCATCTGACATGCATTATTTGTGCCTTCGGGATTACGTTACATCCCTTGCAGGATGTGGGACCAGGAACATGCATGACGGTCACTGCATTTACCACTTGGGCATCTGGGATTTGTATACGTGTTATGGCGTTTTGTATGTGGACTATACTACGACTGTTACTCCATACTGCAATCACATGGGTAACTCAGTTAGTTTACATATGGATGAGTCCTATTAATGGTATGTCCATCCATCCAGAACAGGGGAAACCAGCATTATTCATCACTATATAGCCAGACTGGAGGCTGAACTCTCTCAACTCAGGACTGGCAAGACCAGACAGGAGGAGAAGGTACCCACATCCGAAGCAAAACCGGTCACACATAAAACCACCACTACTACAAACCAAACACATCAGAACACAAAGACATACTCGGAGGCTCTTATAAAAAACTTACCAAAACAACAGAGGCCTCCAAAGCAGATACCCAGAAATACACCCCCACAAAATGTAACACCTACAACACATACCTCAAGCAACAGGTGTGTCACACAATCACAGCCCCTAAGGCAAAACACTACGCCAGAGACATTAGTAATAGGTGACTCTATAGTCAGACACACCGACGTTCCACTTACCAGGCTGAATAAGGAGAGGGTAATGGTGAGCTGCCTATCGGGAGCTAGGATCCGTCACATTACACACGCACTCAGGTCACTCCAAAGCAAGTACAAGTATGATGCAGTCATTGTCCATGCTGGTGTTAATGACCTGAGACGTACCTCCCTGGACTACATGAAAAGAGACATTGAGGAGCTCTCCGATTATGTAGCCCAGACTGGTATGACCCTGACTCTGAGCAGCATCCTGCCTTCACCAAGAATGATGCCTCAGTATAAAGACAAAAATGATCAGTTTTAACAATTGGCTTAATCACTGGTGTCATTCTAGGGGGATCCAATGTCTGTCAGCCTGGGATGACATGCTGGGCAAGCCGCGTTGCTTCGTAAGGGATGGCTTGCACCTGTCACCACTGGGCTTCCGGATACTGGCCAAGGCTCTTGCCACCCCCATAGTGCCTTTTTTAGGCAATGCTCAAAAGACAAATCAACCTCCGTAAAAACAAAATGAAAAAAATTAAGGGTAATGCTGCTCAACGCCAGAAGTCTAAATCTCAAGATGCAGGCACTCGAAGCACTTCTCAGTATGGAGAACATCGATGTCTGTGCAGTAACTGAAACCTGGTTCAAGGCTCCTGAGAGCACTCCAGCGCTACCAGGCTATACCTCATATCATGCTTTTCGCCTCAAGTTCCAGGCGAACCACAAAGGAGGGAGTGTCCATCTTCATAAAGGACACCTACACCTCTCGATTGGTGGCTACCCATGAGGCATCAGAAACCATACAAGTTTTACTCACCATAGGCAAAACTGCCATACAACTGGTCGCATGTTATAGAACACCCTCCCAATCCCAGGAATCCCATCAAGCATTCCTGAAAACACTGGAGGATATGAATGTCACACCAAACACCATCATATTGGGTGACTTCAACTACCCCAACATAGACTGGGCCCACTATTCTAGCCCTAACACCCTAGCCCAAAGATTCCTGGAATTCATTAACTCAAATGCTATGGAGCAACTGGTCACTTCTCCTACGAGGAGAGATAATATACTTGACCTGATTATCACAAACATGGGGTCCAAATGCTCCGCACCGGATATAAACCCCTCACTAGTAAGATCTGATCATAAACTGATCACGTTGGATGTACATATCCCACCCCCACCCCCAGAACAAAAGACTACAGTGAACATTTTTTCAAAAGCTGACTTTACGCTCCTTAAGTCAGAAATGATATCCTTTAAGCCTACTGGGTTAATGGAAACCACATCCCAAAATGCTGAATCCTACACAAAAGCCTTCTACGGACATCTCCAAGAGTGCATGGATCAAGCAATCCCAACTAAAACCAAGACCCTCTCCACCAAGGGAAAACGCCCGGTTTGGTGGACCCCGGCTATAAACAAACTGTACAACAAAAGAAGGAAGCTACTGCAGGACAAAGCCAAATCCCACAAGGGAAAGGCTTCCCTGATCAGCATAAGTAAAAAACTACGTTCTCTCATAAAAACATCTAAAGCCAACTTTGAGAGAAAGATTGCCAAGGATACCAAAGACAATCACAAGGCCTTCTTCAATTATGTCAGGACCTTGGGAGGAAATTCTCAGATATGCTCTGAGTTAGTACATAATGACAAAAAATTCACTGACCCTACCGACATTGCCAATATTCTGGCAGATAGGTTCAGTGCAAATTTCTTCCCTCCCTCACCCCCTAAAGATGAAGTAATTATCCCTGTTGAATGTAACCTACCTGTCATCACAGACATACAGGTGAAATCAGCACTCAACAAAGCAAAAAACACAGCATCTATGGGACCCGATGGTATCCCCGGTTGCGTGTTACGTGAACTTCAAGATGAACTAAACCCGCACCTAAGAACGCTATTCAATCTTAGCCTCACTACAGGATATGTACCTGAACACTGGCGCACAGCAACAGTGGTCCCACTCCACAAAGGGGGAAATTCTACTGACCCTGGTAACTACCGCCCCATAAGTCTGACCAGCCTGGTCTGCAAGGCTATGGAAAGAATCATCATGGAACTCATAAATGGTGACATTGGGGATCTGCAGACCCTTTATCCCACCCAGTTTGGTTTTGTAAAAGGCAGATCCTGCCTCTTAAACCTGGTTGACTTCTTCGAGACAGTCACTAGTGCCATCGACGAGGGCAAGGCTGTCCACACTGCCTACTTGGACTTGGCTAAAGCCTTTGACACGATACCACACTCTGGCATCATAGACAAGCTCAGCAGCCTAAATGTAAATCCATATGTCACAAGATGGGTAGCAAACTGGCTAAAAAACAGAACCCATAAGGTCAAAATTGCTGGAGCCATGTCAGACTCAAAACCAGTCACGAGTGGTGTCCCACAGGGCTCAGTCTTGGGACCACTCTTATTCGGCATTTACTTCTCAGATGTGAAAGCAAATATGGGAGGATTATGGCTGACAAAGTTTGCAGATGACTGCAAACTGGGTGCCATAGTTGATTCACCTGCTGACACACACATCCTACAGAAAGGTCTCACTGAAACGGACAACTGGTGCCGGAATCATGGCCTCAAACTTAACACCAAAAAATGTATAGTCATCCCCTTTGGGAAAAACAAAGTGCCCACAAATTATCACGTAGACAATAACCCACTGAGTACGGAAGAAGTAATCAGAGACCTGGGGACTCAAGTCGATAGTGACCTCTCCTTTGACAACCATGTTGCCAAAGTGGTCAGAAAGACATTCTACCTTGCCCATCTCATCATGAAAGGATTCTCATCCAGATCAAAGGAGGTCATTGTACCTCTATATTCCTCCCTTGTCAGGCCCATGATTGAATATAATGCTCCATTTGGGATGTATCTCACCCGGCACATGCAACAACTGGAAAGACCCCAGAAGTACCTCACCAAGAGGATCATAGGTCTCAAACATGTGCCTTATCCAGCTAGATTAAAGAAACTCCAGCTCTATTCAGTAGCATACCGCCTGCTCAGAGGTGATTTGTGCCTAACATATAGGGCCATGTCCAACCAAGAACTGATGGACATGCTCCATCTCAAAAAATCCAAATCCACCAGAACCACGCGAGCTAAAGATTTCAACCTCTGCACAAATATGAATAAGACATGCTGGAGGGATAGATTCATAACACAGAGGTTACCCGTACTCTGGAACAAAATCAAAGTTCATGTGAGACAGAGCCCTTCATTGGCACTGTTCAAGAAAAATCTCGATGCATGGATGGGAGATCGCAAGTTTACCCCGGGAGTCACCTCAGTGTCACTACTAGACAGAGGTATAGTTTACTAAATAATGGGGTCCCACATGTGTCACTACTAGAGAGGTGCAACTATATAATACGGGGTGGCTGAAGCCACATCACTGTTGGCTAGGCTTATAAATGCCCCCGGGCAGATAGCCTAGTACACTACTATGAAACTATGAAACTATGTGTAATGGATGTGCATTGGGTATGTATATCACAGTGAGCCACACACTATAATGTGCTACACCTTCAAACGACCATAGATGGAGCATGCTGGGGTGATAGATACCTGTCATGGGTACACCCCATGCCTTGACATGACATCCATGATTACATTATATGGAGCCCCTCATTAACGCACCAGGGAATCCATGCAGAGTGTGTGGGGAACAGTGATTACACACATGGGATCCCGCAATTGCCTCTGCTCCACTGAGCGACAGTTGGTTACTCGATGTTGTGGCGACAGTAGACACTGTTTGCCTCGATTGATGTATGGCCTCTGACAATCGGGCGTGTACCTACTGATGTACCTGAGACCCTATACACACAGTACCAACATATGCTGATAGGTGCGTGTACTGTTCAGGTGTTGACATTCCTTGTTCCAATAGTTGTTGTGTGTACAATGGTTGAGGGCTGCCTATGTAGGATTCACACAGTAGCCCACCTATACATTACAATTTACAGGTGGTCGTGTGTGTGTGCCATCCATTTTACTGTGTGTGCAGGTGGAGAGGTGTGTCAGTCTGTAGGGGCCTACACTGTCAGAGTATGTGCTATATGTTCACTCTTTGCCAAGGCATAGGCATATTGGGCATGCCTCCGTCTACCTACTGGGGCTGGCACAGGGTGTTCGTGGTCTGAATCCCTCTGTGCCTGTGATGGCCTTGGCAATTGTGGTGGGCTATGAGGGCCTGCACCATTTTGTCCCTGCTGCAGCTGTTTCCGCAGGATCATATTATGTAGCATGGCACATGCTATGAAGATGTGGGCACAAGTGCCTGGAGAGTACTGCAAGACTCCACCAGATATGTCCAAGCAACAGAACTGTGATTTCAGCATCCCGAACACATGCTCTATGATGATTCTGGTTTGTGTGTGTGCCTCATGGGTGTGTGTGCATTTCTGATGGGAGTCACCATCCATGGCTCCAGTGCATAGCCAGCATCTCCCACAAGGTGGCCATGTGGGATGTCCCCCCTGACAAATACCTGATACAGCTGTGAGGCATGCGAGATGTGGGAGTCATGGTAGCTTCCAGGGCTGCCAGCACACACATCCATGATAATGCCCTGGGTATTGCACACGACCTGGCAGTTGATGGAGTGGAGTACCTTGTGGTTTATGTAGCACCTACCATGCTCACTGGGTGGTGACTTGATATGTATGTGCGTGCAGTCTATCACACCCAGTACCTCCGGGTAGTGTGCCACATGGTGGAAGTGACGCATATTGCTGGCCAACTCCTCCTGCGTTCGGGGGAAGTATATATGCTCATTGGCATGTGGTAACATGGTATCCAGGAACTGGTGTAGTACCCTGGATGCTGATGCCTGTGAGATCCCCATTATACCTCCAGTTGGCCTTTGAAAGGTAGTATTCGCAAGCTTACACATACCTTCGTGTCCAGTGGGATGGGTTCCCCTCTGTTGTTTCTGGATCTCAGGCGTGGCCGGCACAGCTCAACTATTTGCTGTAAGATGTCCCTGTCCACCCTGTAATGCTCTACTATCTCCAAATCATGTAGCCCCTGGTAGGTTACCCTTGGTCTGAACACTCTTCTCCTCCTCCGGGGCCTGCGGTGGTTGTCAGCATCATCCTCCACAACACCGTCAGTCTCTAACACATGGTGATGAATCACAGCTATGGCAGCTCCCGACATGTACATTTTAAAAGTTCCCCGTATGTTTACACCTATGGTGCAGTATTGGGGAATACACAGGTGTGTGAGGGTGCTTTCACACTTTATACTATTGTGCTGTGAACACTGATGATGTCATAGGGTGTGTATGTACGATCGTAGCTACAGGGTATCTTATGTGTTTTACGACAGGAACTACTATTGTGGTGCTTTTGGTGTTGAATTACATTTGGCTGCCGTGGATTACCTTTTGCCCTTTCCTTTACATTTCTTCACATTTCACCTACCATTTTCTGGCATGCATCCAGCAGCCTGCTTTCATTTGTACTTTCCTAGACTTGGCTTATCTTGCGTAATGTGTTCTATTGCTGGTCTACTGCAGGTTCGCTTTGCTCTGCTATGACAGTTCTCCTTTCTTTGCAACCCGACACCTCCCCTATCCTGTTTTGCAGGTTTCTGTGAGCAGACTTGTCAGCTGCCGTTGATTACCCGCTGTAAGTTAATAGGTGTTAATTGCTCAGTTTTACTCCAATTACCCTACTGCGGTATTTCCTTATTTTCTTCCCCTGACCTTCCTGTTTGTGCTATTGTGCGCGGCGTGTACATCCGCTTACCGGGTTTCAGGCACGTTTTCATCCCCGCACACATGCACTTTCGGGCACCATATGTGCTCTCAGCTAAACGATGCTATACCTACCTCCCCACCCCTGTCCTGCTGCTTTGCTTAGCAATGGCCAGGCCAGATTTGCATTGCTCCAATGTGCTTACAGCTACGGTGGCACACCCCACTCCTGATGTCATGTATACCTCTGAGCCACTCCTCAGTGTTGTAGCACTGCGCCATATGGTACATCCTTAATCCGGCCGGACGTTTGTGATTCAGTATTATCTGCCTCATTTGCATGGCATTGACTACTAATTCATAGTTACTGCACCAAACACTGTCACAGACCCTTAGCAACCCTTGCAGCTTGGTTGTGGTGTACCATGCATACCATTGAGTATTATGGTGAAATCCTGATTTGTATTACATTGCAATTTTATGACATTTGTATATATTTTCTTTGTGTTCCCGTTTGCGCACACATGCCCTGCGGTTGTACTTTGCGTTACTGTGGACATGACATTAAATGTTGTTTTTTAGGTGTTCTGCATCTTTTCTTATGCCATTGGTGGTATATTTAGCCATTGGCATATGTTAACTTTGTAATACATGAGTCTGGTCCACTTTCATAGCTCCGATGTTCTGTTTGGAAAAATGTAAACCGTGTTTTTTGGTTTACATTTCTGTGGGCTTACGCTACTCCTGCACCACTTCATGTATCGCTATGTACCTTAATTTGCATGGTGCGGCACTGTGCATGGGGTGATTAGCATACCTAAGCTGAGGGCTGTGCAGATCTGGCGTACGCCTGTAGTGCATGTGGAATTGGATCGTACCTGAATCGCTCGGCTGCCATATTTGGCGTTATACCACCTACGTTACGCCTGCGCCTGGCGCAAGCTTCATGAATCCCAGGGAGTATTTATTCAATATATAAACATTTGTCAATGTCATAAAATAAAAATCAAGCTCAACTAAGCACAATAAGTACTAATAAAAATTAGAGAAATCTCACACTGCTTGTTGAAACTGGTTGCTTCATTCAGTCACTTCACTATATTACAAAGTTAAAGTATTTTACTCAACATGGCTTTGGTCTAGTGGCAACCATCAGTGTCATTATATGACTGGTGAGAGGAAAAATGGTGTGTGTAACTGAATTTGCTTATTTTTGAGGCTATAGTAAGTTAGGGAAGAGAATTGGCTAGCCATATTGCTTTGTGAATATTGAACAGACAACTGAGAAAATTAATATAAATGGATGTTACTGAACTGACAAATATCACTGAATCAATGAGGATCAAAGATGGAACTTGATTAGATTATTTAAAGCATTTCAAACTGGCTAGAATAGAGGATGCAGAGTTGCTGTATGATCAGATCTCAGCCATGGATCCTATTAAGTGCCAATCAGTTAAGATTTGAGATAAATCATTTCAGAGGACAGAACAAATCAAATAGGTGAAACATCCATTGATTAGACTAGAAGATCAGACAAGAAGGTGAAACTTAAAAGTTCTTAGAATGTTTAAAGGTGAGAAAGAGACAGACTTCATTGATTATATGAAAAACAACATGATGACCCTGACTGGATTTGCAAAGACCCATCAGGTGTTGATGCCAATGGCTTCATCTGATGTCAGGCAGATGGTGCAGAAAATTAAAGTACTAGTCTATTACTGAACTACTTCCTGCACCAGAGGTACAGAGTTTGAATCCTTCGACTTACTTTGCCTACTGTATGATCTTGAGCATATAATTTAACCAGACAGTGCTTTGTGGCAATTGTGAATTTGGTCTTGCCTCCTTAATGCTCTCCTGGAGATCTTGCATGGAAACTTCTATTGAACCTAATTAAAATATGAGAATCCTAGGTCATTAATGATAGAATTTTTAAAATTATAGAGTGTTTGATGTGTTATGAAAAGGAGTAGGTAGTCTCATAATCTTGGAGTCTGAAAGAAATGCATTATTAATAAGTAACCAGTCTAAGTATGATTATTCAGAGGTGACTTTCAAACATTGTTTATGATTTATAGAAAGAATGATTAAATGTTAAAAATGAATGTTAAAGCAAAAATTGCAAGTTCCTTCTACTCTGAATATGTTTGGACTGGTGGGCTACTGATTTTTGAGAATATGGATGAAGTGAACATACAAATGAAACAATTGCTACTGAGACTTGCTTTTCTACAAGTTGATGTGAATGCAGGTGAGCTTTCAGGCAGAAGAAAATGTCTCCATTAGAGACATACAGGATGAATGGGAAGTGAATATGGACTTGAATGGCATGGCATGTATGCTTAAGTGTGCAGCCATAGTAATGAGAGGGCTTGAATGGAAATATGTCTCTACTTGAAATGATTGTCCTGGGAAATATCATTCAAGCAAGAGTCAATTAGTTAAGATATTTACTCAGAGGACTGTGTGTACAGGCTAACGCTTTCCCTAGGCATTTGGTAAGCAACTAATTTACATATTTAAATAGAAGAAGAATGAGAGTTACTAATCACTCTGTGGAAAGATAAGGGTGCATTATTATAACTAAATATCTAACCACAAAGTTGACTGTTGTATGATTACTATTGAGTTTTGTAAATTAGATTAAGTTCAATACTATTTTTGAACAATTGTCCATGTTTCTTAAATGTTGTAATATTTTACAAAGACTATTTCAATATTTTGGAATATGGTGACATATCCATATGCAAAAAAATAATGTTAAGTTTGAACTAAAATTTGATGAAATATTATCCATATCATTGAGTACTCCTTTATAAAATATAATGATTACTAGTATTATAGCTATTTTAAAGTTAATTTTGAATCGATATTTGATTCAATATTAATCATAAGGCTGTAAAAGCTATTACATGAATGAGAAAATATATATTGTGTCTATTTGTATACTGGAAGGTAAGTGCCTTTATTGAAAAAATACTGTATATTATAAAAAACTTTTTTTATTTGTGCATTTGTTAACCAGGTTAGTGCCACTAGGCCAGTGTCCTCTTTTCAGTGGAGAACAGAGGTAGTATACATACTGGCTAGGGGGTATTTGGTTAGGGTACAAGAGAACTATCCCTACTCTTTTTAAATAACTGTTGTGTGATATTTTACATCCACCTGAGATACCACTAACCCAGACAGATGGGACCTCAGTTTAACTTCTCATTTGAAGGATAGCACAACTCAGCCAGTGCAGCAATGGTGTGTCAGTAGTGGGAAATTATGGCATGTACCTGTTGAGGGTATAGAACCCACAGCGTTTGGAACCCCCAGAGCATCAAAGGTGAACGTCCTACTTGTTGAGCCACTGACACTGCAATAAACATGTTATTATGACCCTCGGTATGTTAAAACAAGAAAACAAGCATTTGGGTGTATGAGTATTCTGACTAAATTTATAGACTGAACAACTATAATGGTCTGCAATCCAAACAAGTTTAGTATATATTTGATTGCAAGGAAATTTTTTTTCTTGATTAGGTTCCACAAAATATAGTGACCCATTAACCTCGTGATATAGAATATTCATACTGATCTATAATTCCTTGAGTGCGAGTGTTGACTGTGCATGTTATCAAATAAAGGAGAAGCTTTACTTCACGAGTCTGTGGAAAAATATTTTATTAGATTGTTTCATATATGTAGAATATAACCACACTAACCATTCTGGAAAGCCTGAATTTGAAGAAAAGATGCTACATTAAAATGAAATTTATTTTATGAATACTGTATTTAATATATGCAGAATTTCATGCTAATCAACAGCAAGAGAATTGTTTTGGAATGATTGAAGTTTAGATAGAAAGAATATAGTATAGTAATCCTGACTTTGTGACTTTACGTAACAAAGAAACTAGTGAAATTATACTGATATGTTCAAAGGCGTGACATGCTGAACATGATTATACTCTTGAAGAACAAAACAATACTCCAGCAAGGTTCACATGGTTTATGATTAGCACTCAAAAACTTTTAGGAGATTGTTTCCATTCTATGATTTAGCCTGAAACCATTATGACACCAGCTTACAGTTGTATTGGCCTATATGTAAGATAGTACCTGGGAATGGATATCATTTTATTAGAGACAACACAGACAACACAGCAGTGGAAAAGGAGCTAGAGGATAATATACAGGTATGCCCTTTATTTATTTTATTTATTTATTTCCATTTCTTTACTGGGAAGGTCCGACTGGGTCTTATCAGCAGAAGCACAGGGAGAAAAGCTCCACAGATAACACATTGACACACAACAGAAATTCATGTTAGTTGGTTACAGAAATTTAACAGCTTTCAGATTACAATAATAGCAGAACTAGTCTTTCAGACAGTAGGATATATATATGAAGGAGAGAATTATCGCCTGATACCATAATACGTGATATAGCCTTTAATGGTAAACACTGAATTGATAGTAAAGTAACTTCTGAGACCCTCAGATGAAGAAGTTTTGGAGGTACCTGATCATTAGCTGAGGGACCTGTAGTAATTAAATTAATGCAGTAAGCAGGCTACATGTTTCATGTTACATGCACTTTAAAAAACAAATCGTTTGAAGAGCATGTTAGATGATGGGTGATGAGCCTATTATTTTAATTTGTTTCATGTTATGATGTTCAGGAGGGAGGTCAAAAATTTTTCAGCAAATGTTTCTAGTTGTAAAGGCAATGAGTTTTTCTTTGTTGTTGTTTTATGTTGTCTTCAAATAAGAAATTTGGGGGCTGAGAATGCATGTTTTATAATGGCTATTAACAATTTAGTTTGGATTGGAATACTAGTGGACTGTAATGATTTTTATGTCCCCAAAAATGTGCGGACACGTGTTACTTGGAGTTTTTGTATTATAATATAGGTTCCTGTCAGCACCTTGATTTGTCATGGTATTTTATATATATGGTACTATTGGGATGTGAGTATGTACTCATATTTTCTAAGCTGACATTACTGTGCTAAAAGTGTATCAAAAGTGTCAGAATCAACAAAAGGTAAGTGTCAGCAGGGATGAACATTCTGTTTATTGCGTAAAAGTTGTTTATAAACATCTTGAATGAAGTGCTTTCTGTTCTTCACCAGGCTGAAAACTGAACAATGAGAAATCTCATATGATGTCTGTATTACATTTGAGGGTGTATAACATTCTTGGAATCAGAAAAGGTTCCTAATGTTTGGATGTGACTTGTACTCATGACAGTATCTAGCCGAGAAGAGATTTGTAGCCTGTATAATCAATGAATTTATGTGGTTAAGATTACTTGTTTGTGCATACATGTTAATTTGAGAATAAGAGCATTGGCCCTAGTTGTATCCCCAGTCTGCACAGATATTTCGTACCAAGAACTGATCTGATTCAGTGGTGACATTCAGTCATGTAATGTACACAGCAGGATGAGTAAAGAGAGCAGTAAGAGTGTCAGTTTGACATGCCACAGGAATAGCAATATCCATGACTGTACGTGGGTATAGCAGGATTTACCCACAGTCATTCGTCCTTGTGATTAAACAAAGCCAACCGTGGATACATTCTGATATACTTACAAACAGGAGTGCAGTATTGCTTTTATACAATGACATTATTGAAGAATATAAATAATGTCATTGTCTAATGATACTTCAGTCCTCTGTCACATTGTCTTCTGTGAGCTGATGAGCTGTGCAGCATATGGGGCTTCACACGTTTCCACAGTAGACCAGTGCAGCGGAGGAGAAACAACAGAGAATAGAGAATCAAGGTTGCTGTTTTTTCAATGGTTAACAGGTCAGTATTTTATGAGAGACAGTGGAGACATAAAGTAAAATCAGGTATGTTTATGTTTCTTTAATTTTGTAGAACTTACCTGATTTTTCTCATATTTTGCTGCCCCAGCATATGCCAATAGAAGTTCTGGCCACTCAATTGCACTTCAGTGACCATACTTCTTTCTGTTTGTATAGGCGGCTCCATTTACAACAGGCATGCTGGTTCGACTGTCCAATAAAGATGCTCATTTTTGTTTACTAATGACTAGTTGTTGTATAAATTAACAAACCAAACAATGCCCCCCCCAGAGAATTAACTGCACATTAATAAGCAAAAAATCATAAGATAGCAAAAAAAAAACCTGTACCGAAGCACGGCTGTATGTTATTAGCCAAAGCACTTATCTATTTTATGAATAAAATGTTTGGCTTTTGTATGTGTGGTTCCCATTTTGTTCATGGACATTCAGCCATGTTTTGGTACAGATTTTCTTGCTGTGTTGTAATTTCTTGTATAAATTAATATAGATGACCTTAGAATTTTTATTTTAGCTGTGATTGATGTATAAGGTACTGGTCTGAATAGAATATTAATTATAAACACCTTTGTTCTATGTGAGTACATGGGGAGGGACCCATTAGAATACTTGTAGAAGTGATCATGATTTCAGTGTCAAAAGATCTAAAATCTCCCCAACCACCTTATACATACATTTTTATTTTATTTATTTATTTTACATTTGTTGACTGGGATTGTCCGACTGAGCTGACCATTAATGCCTTTCTAGCCTGCCAATATATCACAACAGTTGTTCCCATAATAATTGCCCAGGCTCTTCTTAAAATATCTAAACTAGTACTTGCTTTACTATAATTTGGTAGTCTGTTTCATACATCAGTTGCTCTCTCAGAGAACCAATTACTACACTTCTCATTCCTATAGAATCTTTTTCATAGGCTGTCTGATGATTCTCTGCTACTTTTTGATAACCCAAAGCATTCCAGGAGGCAGTTGTCACTAAATACTCTATATACATAAAAAGGTCTCCTTTTAAATATTTATATGAGACAGTGTACAAGTTCAGATATTTTAGTCTTTTATAATAACTTAAATTTTCATATCCATAGATGTCCTTAATATATTTCTGCTGTACTCTTAACAGTTTACTCATACTTGTTTTCTTATAAGGTTTCCATTTTGTTATTCCATATTCAAGTTTGGGTCTAATGTAACTAACAAACTATGACTTCATCATCTCTGATGTCCTAGACTTTATAAATCTTTTTATACAACTTAGGTTCATAGGTTCATAGGTAGGTACTAGGCTATCTGCCCGAGGGCATTTATAAGCCTAGCCAAAGTGTGTCATCTTTCACCGCCCCATTGATTAATTAACTGAGCCTCTGTCAAGAAGAGCCAATGGAGTGATCCCAGGGGTGTATTTTCTGTTACCCATCCACTCATCAAGGTTTCTCTTGAAGAGTGTTAGTGAGGGGCTCTGCCTAATGTAGTTAGGAATTTTGTTCCAAAACTTGGGGAGTCTCTGTGACAGGAATCTATTCCTCCAGCATGTTCTATTTATTGTTGTGGTGAGGTTTAGATCACTAGAGCGAGTGGCTCGCAGTGACTTGGATTTCTTTAGGTGGAGCATGTCCATCAATTCTGAGTTGGACATGGCTTTGTAAGTCAGGCAGAGATCACTTCTGAGTAAGTGATATGCCACTGAGTACAGAAGGAGTTTTTCCAGTCGGGCTGCATAGGACATATGTTTGAGGCCAGTAATCCTCTTGGTGAGGTACTTTTGTGGTCTTTCCAGCTGTTGGAAGTGTCTTGTGAGGTACATCCCAAATGGGGCATTGTACTCTATGATGGGTCTGATGAGTGATGAGTAGAGGGGCACTATAACCTCTTTATTTCTAGATGCGAACCCTTTAGTAATTACATGGGCTACATAGAAGGATTTCCTAACTACTTTGGCAATATGATTGTCAAAGGAGAGATTACTATCTACCTGGGTCCCCAGATCCCTTATTACCTCTTCTGTATTAAGGGGGCTGCTACCTATGTGGTAATTCATGGGTGTTTTGTTTTCCCAAATAGGATGACTATGCATTTTTTGGCATTTAGCTTGAGACCGTGACTTTGATACCAGGTGTCCGTCTCAGTAAGGCCCTTTTGGAGAATGTCCATGTCAGCCGGAGAGTCAATTATGTCTCCCAGTTTGCAGTCCTCGGTGAACTTGGTTAGCCATAGTCCTCCTGTGTTTGTCTGTACTTCTGAGAAGTATATGTTGAACAGTAGGGGTCCCAGGACCAAGCCTTGTGGGACACCACTTATGACTGGTTTAGAATTGGACCTGGAGCCGGCTATTCTTACCGTTTGAGTTCTGTCTGTAAGTCAGTTGGCAACCCATCTTGTGACGTAGGGGTTTATGTTCAGGTTGGTGAGTTTTTCTATAATTCCTGAGTGGGGAATGTTGTCAAAAGCCTTATACTTCTATAACTATCATTAACCAATTGTTTGATATGATTAGAAAAACTCAAAGGTGGATCTATCCATATACCCAGCTCCTTAAATAAATTGACATATTGAATCACTGTGTGTTATATTAAATGTTCACCTTTAAATTTATGCCTCCAAAATCTCATACGCTTAGCTTTTGATGTGTTTACCAGCATATTATTCTCCTGTGCCCAACTAGTCAATTTAGTCAAGTTCTTTTGCTGACATACCCTATCTGTAACCCAATTTCAAGTTATTGGCATACAGACTGTAGAATGCCTCAGATGAAAAATATAGATCTGTAAGATGCAATCTAAACAAATATGGGCCTAGGACAGATGTGGGACACACTGACTGTAACTTCAGATTTCACTTGTTCAATTGCTGTATGATTCTTGGCATGACCTATTTGTAATTGATACAGCTATCCATCTTATCAATACTACTTCACTACCTAGTTATTCTAATTTAATTGACAGTGTTTTGTGCATGACCCTGTCAAATGCTGAAGTTAAACCTATATTAATTACACCACAACACAATTTTTCATTCATAGCTGTTATTATACTGTTATAGAACATCATGTTATAACTGGTAAAATATCTATTTACAACAGATGCATGGTAATATATGGATTCAAGTTCCAGCCTTTCTAGTTCTGACAATAACTTATCCAATATTACCTTTTCCATTATTTTTCCACAACATGAAAGTAGACTTAAGAGTTTTATGACTCTGGGTTCGTCCTACCGTCCTTTCCCTTAAAGACAAGTTTAATAAGTGCATGTCTCCAATCTTGAGGACTCTTTCCATGTGTATATGACCTAGTAAATAATAGATATAATGGTATCTCTCTTTTTTAATTTCTCCAAATCTTTTGTTTCTAATATGATGACAGAATGGACCACATTCCTAAGTCAAAGTATGATTAAAAATCATGAAATTAGTATTGTTTCAGTCTTTGATGTCAGCCAGAAGTGTTCTTCATAGCACCCGCAATGTGCCAAATAATGACTCCTTCTGCAATTCGTACAGCTACATGTGTTGGTAACATATCTAAATATGATTGTAAATTCTTTTTTATAAGACCCATTGCTCCTACTACTATTGGAACTAAGTATCTTTCTTCCACATTGCTCTCAATTCTGACTGCAAATCCTGTTATTTTATGACTGTCTCTCTCTGTACGCAAGACACTGTAGTCACTGGGTGTAACAATTTCAATGATCAATGCTACTTTTGTTTTCTTTTCATGGACCACTGTATCTGGTTCTCTTGCATCTATGTTTTGAACTGTTGGTAATGGGTGATCCTATGTGATGTAGACCATCAGTTTCTATGATGCTTTGTGGCTCATTTTTTCAGCTACTTAAAGTATTATAACATTTGCACAATTATTTATTATTTATTTTACATTTGTTGACCGGGCTAGTCTAGCTGGATATATGTCCATTTTCAGTAGATGCCCAGGGAGAAAAGCTCCAAACACGAATAATGACAAAGTTAACAATACATAGAACCATAAAGAATCAGAATACAGAGGTAGCATTAGTCTAGAGAACAGTTATAATATTAAATTTGTAAACTAAATAATTTTAGCAAATATTAAACTAAACAATTCTACAAATACACTAGAAGGTATGAGGAAGTATTAGTTAAGGGAAAAGAATCTATATATTATTCTAATATTCCAGAATAGGAGTAGGAAGTAGATTTGGAGGCAAAGGTTGCAGGAGTAGGGATAGGGTTATGAATAGAAAGTGAAAAAGATGTCAGTCTGGGTTAGTGCATGGACAAAGCCAATGAGCTTTCAGATGTTCTTTAAGATGTTTTTTAAAAAGAGAAGTAGAAGCAAGGGTAGATATTTCAGCAGGAAGCTGGTTCCAGGATTTTCCTACAGTGTTTGAGAAAAGTGAATCCCCAGCTTTGTTGTTAGCTTTACTTGAGGAAAGTAGAAGCTTGTTAGCAGACCGTAGTGTAGCTAGATTAGTATATGGTGTAATTAGATTAGTGAGGATAGGGGTGTTGTTAGGGTAGTATAGGATCTTTTGCGTAATAAGTAATTGTTGACAGAGTATATGGTTTTGCAGTTCTAGCCATCCAAGTTGCTTGAGGTTAAGGCAGTGGTGAGTTTTAAAGGGGGAACTTGTGATGAATCTAGCTATGCTATTATAACAGGTGGAGAGTTTAGAGAGGTTGTTTTTGGATAGGTTGGTATATATAACAGAAGCATAGAAAAGGGTGGAAATGAGGTGGGTCTGGGCAATTGTTTTCCTTGCAGAAGGGGTAAGGAAGGGTTTTATTCTATAGAGGGTGCCAAGTTTTTTGTTAACAGACTTTATAGTTGAGTTTATGTGTTCATCATAGTTGAGACGATTATCAATAGTTACACCTAGTAGGCGGGTTGTAGTCTCTGGGGTAATGTTGGTACCATTGTTAGAGGTTATAGAGAAGAAAGGAATAGGTGATTTATGAGTAGGAGTAAAAAGCAGTAGCTTTGTTTTTTTGGGATTTAGGAGGAGGCAGTGTTGCATAAACCAGTTTTCAACATTCTGAAACAGTTTGGGTGAGGGAGTGGAGAGAGGATATATTCTTGGCTGTACAGATTAAGGTGGAGTCATCTGCATATTGAATGCAGGTGGCTTGAGGTATGTTCATGTGTAAGTTGTTAATAAATAAGGAGAGGAGTAGGGGACCTAAGATAGACCACTGGGGTACTCCAATATTTACTGGAGTAGTGAAGACAGATTGTTATGCCAAAGTACTGCTTGCTGTCTATTTACCAGATAAGACCTAAACCACTGTATGGCTTGAGGATCAAGAGAGTGAGCATTTAGTTTGTCTAGCAGTAGGTTATGGTTAACCATGTCAAAAGCTTTTGACAAGTCAATAAATAGTGCAGAGGAAAACGAGTTATTGTTACGATTTTTATATATAGAATTGGTAAAGGATATGAGGGCAGTTGATGTACTATGAAATGGCCTAAAGCCATGTTGGCAGTTTGCCAGTAGGTTATTTTGTAGTAAGTGGTTAAGTAGTTGTTTGTGAATACATTTTTCCATTATCTTAGCTAATGGAGAGAGTAGAGCAATAGGGCGAAAGTTAGAGAGCTCAGTAGATGGTCCTCCTTTATGTAGAGGGATGATATGGGATATCTTCCATAGAGCAGGGATTTTGCCCTCAGAGATAGTTCTGTTAATAAGGATAGAGATGGGATAGTCTATGGCTTTTGCGACTATTTGTAGGTATTCAGATGGCAGATGGTCAGCAGAAGGGGTGCAAGGTTTCAATTTTTGAAGTAGCTTACAGATGAGAGATGTAGATACGGGTTGTATTTGAAAGGTAGGTAATGAAGTATTGCAGATATTTGGTTGGGAAGCAGTGAGGGGTGGTAAAGAATTGGCAAGGGTTTGAATGGCTTCTGTAAAGTAGTTATTAAAGGCATCAGGGATTAGGTTGGTGTTGTTATTGTTGAAACCGGTTGGGTCTGGAGTAGTAGTGTGGCCTGACTGAAGAAGTTTGTTTATCCCAGACGAGAATCAATCTCCAATGCAACAGTCTTGCCACATTATTATGCCTTTCAGTATCCAGTCCTTCTGCCATTAGTAGTCTAACGATTACAGATCGATACATGTAATCAGTTTCAAGGAGGCCCGTCCCTCCTTCAGAATGGGGAATATATAATCTTTGTATGCACTGATTTGTATAAATCACGTGGTGAGCATGAAGCATCCCTCCTGTTTTCCTGTCTAATCTATCTAACACTTTTTGGGGCCAGTCAGTAACTCAAAAACTGTAAATTATGACTGGAAGATCAGATTGGTTTATAGCTTGAATTTTATTCCTATATGTCAGTGCTGTTTTCTGGGTTAATTTAAGTTTTCTAAAATATTCCTTACTAAGGTTCATTCGCGTTTGTTCATGCTTTAGTGTTGATCCCTCATCAGTTCCCAAATATTTATACACTCCCTCTTGCTCAAGTTCTTTTTTATCACATTCTTGTCCCAAACAGATGTTTTCTTGGTGCTGCAGCTTTCCTGCTTTAAAGGTTCCTTTTGCACATGTACCAAGACCAAATGACATTCTTATATCATCTGTAAAAGTTTTGACTACTTGCAATTGTGCTTTCAGTTCCTCATCTGATGAAATATACAGTCTTAAATCATCGACAAAAAGAAGATAAGACGTCTTTACACTTTGTTGCTTTCTGGGAGCCAAATTATTGCTATGACCCAATCTGTTAAGCAGACAGCTTAATGGGTTATGGGCAAGGCAAAAGAGCAACTGTGACAGAGAGTCACCCTGGAATATCCCCGTTTGGATTTTTGTCTCTCGAATAATAATTTGTCCTTTATCATGGCTTAACTGCACAGTGGTTTGCCACTATTTCATGGTCACTGTGATGTAGTTTATCAGTGTAGGGTGAATCTTATACGTTTTTAAGCACTCTTTTATCCATGAATGTGCGATACTGTTAAATGCTTTTTTGTAGACTAACCATGCCATACTTAAAGTCTTCGCTTTTCTACAGTTCTACATTATGACTTTATTTAACAACAAATGATCTTTTGTTCCATATGACTTTCTTTTATTGCCCTTTTGTTCTATTGCTATAATTGAGTTTTCTTCTAAATGACTATAAAATGGTATCTACCTTTTTTAATTTCTCCAAGTCTTTTGGGCTTCTAATACCATGATGGGAATGGACCCCATTCCTAAGTCAAAGTTCAATAAAGTAGATGAAATTAATATTGTTTCTATCTTTGCTGTCAGCCAGAAGTGCTTTACGCAGCACCCGCAATGTGCCCAGTAATGACTCCTTCTCCAATTTGTATGGGGTTACATATATTGGTAACATATCTAAATACGATGTTAGATTATCTTTTTATAAGACCTGTTGCTCCTACTACTATTGGAACTGTCTGGGTATCTTTCTTCCACATTGCTCTTGTTTCTGCCTGCAAATCCTGATATTTTATGACTTTGCATCTCTCTGTATGCAAGACACTTTGGTCACTGGGAGTGGCAATTTCAATAATCAGTGCTACCTTTGTCTTCTTTTCATGGACCACTATGTTTTCTGGTATCCATCTTATGAACTGTTGGTAATGGGTGATCCCATGTGATGTAGATGTCATCATTTTCTGTGATGCTTTGTGGCTCATGTTTCTAGTGTTTCTCAGCCACTTCAGTACCATAATGTTTGCACAACCCCCAGTGCAACAATCTTGTCACATTATTATGCCTTTCAGTATACAGTCCTTCTGCCATTAGTATGTCACAACCAGCAATGAGGTGTGCAACTTTTTCCAGTTCTATTTTACAAAACCTACATTTGCCTGTCTCTCCCACATGTTCAATGGACTTTGTAAACCAACATGTCTGTAGCCCAGTATCTTGGGCCACCAATATTAACCTTTCATCTCTTGGTTTAAATTCACCTCTCCTTAACCATTCCTGTGTTTGATCCAGATCAACATGAGGTTCTTCCAGAAGTTTTCTATACTTGCAACTTAAACATATGCATTTTTCACATTTCATGCCTTTTCATCTGGTCCTTCACCTTATATTCTTTCTTATGTTTTTTGGCATGTCCAGTTGCTGCCTGATTTTTATCTACTTCTGGTTTGATTTCCATTCCTGCTTGACACTGATATGCTTCTGCTAGACTAAGTAGAGAAGTCATCTTAGATTTATTCTCCTCATGTTTCAAACCTTTCACTGCATTCGGGTCTTGTGAGGTCAGCAGATATGTGTGCAGTCCCACGATTTTAGATCTATACATGTAATCAATTTCAAGGAGGCCCACCCCTACTTCAGAACAGGGAATATATAATCTTTTGGAGAGCATGAAGTATCCTTCTTGTTTACCTGTCTAATCTATTCAACACATTTTGGGGCCAATCAATCACTCCAAAACTGTAAGTTAGGACTGGAAGAGCAAATTGGCTTATAGTCCTGAATTTTGTTCCTAGATGTCAATGCTGTTTTTAGGATTGATTTAAGTCTTCTAAAGTATTCCTTACTAAGTTTCATTCCCATTTGTTCATGCTTCCCAAACTGATGTTTTCTTGGTGCTGCAGTTTTCCTGCCTTAAAGGTTGCTTTTGTACATTCATTAAGACCAAATGAAATTCTTATATCATCTGAAAAAAAAAAACGTTTTGACAACTTGCAATTGTGCTTTCAGTTCCTCACCTGATGAGCTATACAGTTTTAAATCATTGACAAAGTGAAGATGAGAAGTCTTTACATTTTGTTGTTGTCTAGGAGCCATATTATAACCATGGCCTAAGCTGTTAAGTAGACAGCTTAATGGATTAAGGGCAAGGCAGAATAGCAGCGGTGACAAAGAGTCACCCTGGAATATCTCCCTTTGAATTTTTATCCCTGAGATAGTAATTTATCCTTTATCATGGCTTAACTGCCAAGTAATCTGCCACTGTTTCATAGTCACTGTAATGTAGGTGATCAGTGTAGTATGTATCTAATACATTTTTAAGCACTCTTTTTTTAGATGAATGTGGGATACTATCAACTGCTTTTTTATAGTCAATCCATGCCATTCTTAGATTCTACCCCTTTTACAGTTCTCCACTATGACTTTATTTAACAACAAATGATCCTTTGTTCCATACGACTTTCTTTTATTGCCTTTTTGTTCTACTGCCATAATTGAGTTTTCTTCTAAATGACTGTAAACTCTGTCTGGATCAATTCACTGTATAGTTTATACATCGTCGGAAGGCAAGTACTTCTTGGTATCAATCTTTTTTAATTTCTTCAAGTGTTTTGGGTTTCTAATACCATGACGGGAATGGACCCCATTCCTAAGTCAAAGTACGGTTAAAGTTCATGAAATTAGTATTGTTTCAATGAAGTGAAACCTGGTACTGTAAGTTCTTGCTGATGTGTTCTCCGGTCTTTATTAGTCATTTTGTCTCCTCCCTGTCTTTTGTTTGGATCCAGTTTGCATGGCTATTTTTCAATATAATCTAATTTGATTTCAGTATCTGAGTTATTTGGATGTCACTAGGACAACCTATCACCACCTTTGTGGATTGCATAAGATTTTGTTTATATATCCATAATATGTTGCGTCCAAGAATAAATTTTAGAATCTACGCACAGTTTATTAATTTATATGCCTTTATTCTTTTTATTCTTTCCACATCTTATGCATCTGTAAAGTCTTTCCTATTATACTAAGTATTGTTATATAAATGTTCTTCAGGTTTCCTTCATCTTGTCTTATACTATAATTCATTTGTGTGTCCAGCTTGTTTCTTTAAGTTTTCAAAGTTGTAGTTTGACATCTTTTACATATTTTATTTTTGTCTCTCACCTTAATCAAGTATCTTGTTCTTATGGAAATATTTCCTTCTGATGTTGTATGTCTAGATCCTGATATTAAACTTTTTTTTGATTTTCTTCATTCAAACAATTTTTCTTTCAAAACGTTCTACATCCCTTGTGCAGTTTTTTCACTGAATGCACCACTCCAATTAGTTTTACAAAGTGACTGTTTTACTCTGATATAATGTTATTAATCTTCTGTGCATTGGTTTAGATTTCAGTTTGGCAGAATTGTCTAGCAATAAATTAACCTTTATAACCCCCATGATTACTGGGGTCTATATTAAATGCCTCTTCATCGACATGTAATCAGTGACCTCACTAAACCGTGAACATTCAAACCAGTGATTTCTTTCCCTGGGAAAGAAATCGCTTGCACTAAAAACACATACTCACCACTTCAAACAACATAGTGGGGGGGGGATTTGCCCCCCACACCCACCAAGGTAGAGGGCTATCCCCCCACACCCCCCTAACAAAATATACAAACTCTGAGATTGCACTACAGTGGGGTAAAAGGCAATGTCATGGCTCAGGCCAAGTGATTATTTTTCCTAGGGAAAAAAGTGCTTACCTGAGCCTTCGCTATTTTGGGATTTCGGTGTATATGTGTCGGCAAAATGGCATTCTCTGTTATACCATTTCGCTGATCTAATATAAACCTGATTACTATACATCAATGGTGGTAAAACCCGCGTAAACACAGGCCTTTAAACCAGAAATTTGAAAGGGATGGAAAAATTGCCCAAATGACAAATAAACTACAGTTTCTGGGCCAGAAACCACTTCTCTTGTGGTAGATAGGCTATCTAGTGCTTACCACTCCCACTGATAAGCTAGAAGGATTCCCTCTAACACAGAAAGGTCTGGAGGACTCAGGAACTTACAAAACAGTCCTGGATACAGCAAATATGTATGTTGTCTAGACTAGTTACAGGAAAGGTGGGAAATAAGCTTAGAAATATTTTTTGTTTGTTTTTTGTTTTTTACAGAAAAGCAGCTAAAATGGCACTCAGCTGAGGTAAACTAATACTGGTGCCATACAGTCTGCTCTTCAATTTATTCCTTAGAACTTGCTTGTTCTTTTACTTCTTGCACTTAGTTTAATCAACTAGCACTTTAGCAGGCTTTAGTAGCATTTATTGTAGCATACCTAGGTGCTGTCAGCACTAGTTGTTCCTAGGCAGTAACAGCACTAAAAGTTTAGTTATGACCACCCCTCCTGGTATGATTGTAGTGCATTTTCCTGTGCTTTCTCCTGCTAGCCTGGTGCATTTCGTCATTCTGGGACAGTGTGGCAACTGCCTCATGTACACAGACAACCCTTTCCTCTTACCTCCCAACATGCATACATGTGAGAGATGCACTTATATCACTAAACTGGAAGCAGTGCACTCTCCAGCCAAGAATGGGCAAGCTGGTCAAGAGGAGAAGGACAATACTTGCAACTCACTACATGGAACACACAGCCCTCCAAAACACCAACCATCACAGCTCACACATAGAAACACAAATCACACACCCAACTTTACAAAGGATCTCAATAAAAATGTACCCAAACAACAGCAACCCCTAAGACAGAAATGCACTTGACCACCACAACACACCACCACCCTCAGAACACATAGCTCAGCACCTCAGTGTGCCTCTCAACCTAAGCCCTTAAGGAAGAACACTTTGCCCAATGTGCTAATCATGGGAGACTCAGTTGTGAGGCACACTGATGCCCCACTCACTAGGCTGAACAAGGAGAAGGTGACAGTCAGTTGTCTATCAGGTGCCAGGATCTGCCACATAACACATGCACTCAAGTCACTCCATAACAAGTACAAATATGTCGCAGTCATTGTCCATGTGGCCCAGGCAATTATGACCCTAGCCCTGAGCAATATTCTACCATCACCCAGAATAATTCCACAGTACGAGCAGAACATGATTGACTTCAACAATTGGCTAAGATTCTGGTGTCATTCTAAGGAGATCCAGTATCTGTCTACCTGGGATGACATGATCAACAGACCTCGATGCTTTGCCAGAGATGGCCTGCATCTGTCACCCCTGAATTCCAGCTAATGGCTAAGGCTCTTGCCACCCCTATAGTGCCTTTTTAGGTAGAGTTCCAAAGACCAAAATTCCACCGTAACAGCTATAAACAAATGAAATCTGAGGGTCATACTTCTCGATGCTAGAAGTCTAAATCTCAAGATGCACTCATTTGAAGCTATGCTCAAAATGGAGACTGTCAACATCTGTGCTGTAACAGGGACCTGGTTTAAAGAGGCTGAAAGCACCCCTGCACTGCCAGGCTACAACTCATTCCATTCCTTTCTGTCCCAGAACATGGCCGGAAGCTCCAAAGGTGGTGGTGTCTCCATATTCATAAAGGATACACACACCTCTAGACTGGTAGCCTGGGTAAGACAGCGATACAAGTCATAACCTGCTACAGACCCCAAACCATGTCCCTAGACTCTCACTCCAATTTCCTAAGCACCATGGAATCTATCAAGGTCCAGCCCAATATGCTCATACTGGGTGACTTCAACTACCTTTACATCTACTGGGAAAGCTATTCTAGTACCAATGTACAGGGCCAATGCTTCCTGGAATTTATCAGTTCCAATGCCCTGGACCAGCTCATTCTGAATTTGTGACCCCCCACTAGAGGAAGCAATATCCTCTATCTGTTTATTACCAACATAGGAGACCTTTGGTCCACACCTAAAGTCAACTCCTCCCTGGTTAAATCTGACCACAAACTGATCACCATGGAAATCTCCATCTCATCTACACCCCCCCACTAAGGTGATTACCCTGAAAAACTTCTCCAAAGCCGGCTTTGGGCTCCTAAAAACAGAGGTGGCTAACTTCTCGGCACCCATGTCAATGGAAAAATAGTTGCATTACTGCTGAATCATACATCGATGCACTGTACGAGCACATACACAAATGCATGGATCTTGCCACACCAAATAGAACCGAGCCACTCTCCTCTAAAAAAAGGAAGCCAATCTGGTGATCCCCAGCCATCAATAAGCTCTACAATGGAAGGAAGAAACTTTTGCAGAAAAAAATGAAGTTACAAGACTGGAAAGACTCCCTTATCAGACTCAACAAAAATTTGAGATCCCTTATCAAATCCTCTAAAGCCAGCTATGAAGGCAGAATTGTGGCTGATACCAAAAACAACCACAAAGCCTTCTATAGCTATATCAAGAACCTCCAAGGCAATAGCCAGGTTTTCTCCAAGTCATTGCACAATGGTACCTCCTATACTCAGCCAACAGATATAGCCAACATACTAGCTGACAGATTCAATGCCAACTTTACCTCCCTCCCCCAAAGGCTCTATCACAATACCAGAAGAAAGCCTGGTACCCACCATTTCTGCAGCACAGGTAAAAGCTGCATTGTCCAAAGCCAAGAATACAGGATCCATGGGACATGATAATATCCCTGGCTGCATCCTACGAGTTACGAAATGAACTGGTATCACTTGTGTGTGCTCTGTTCAATAAGCTTTACCTCAGACTTTGTGTGTAACAAATGCCACACTGCTACAGTCATCCCTCTCCATAAAGAGGGAGCAACTACAGACCCTGGGAACTATTGCCTCATTAACCTAATGAGTCTGGTATGCAAAGTTATGGAGTGCATCATCATGGATCTGCTCAACAAAGATATAGGCCATCTCCAAACTCTTGACCCCGTGCAGTTTGGCTTTGTCAAGGGGAGATCCTGCCTGCTGAACCTGGTTTACTTCTTTGAGGCAGGCTGTGGATGAGGGTAAGGCAGTGCATACAGCCTACCTCGACCTGGTTAAAGCCTTTGACACCCTTTCCCATGTGGGTATCATTGATAAACTCGCCAAACTAGGCATCAATCCCTATATCATTAGATGGGTTGCAAATTGGCTTACAGACAGGACACACAGAGTGAAAGTTGTGGATTCTAAGTCATACTGTCGACCAGTCACGAGTGGAGTCCCAAAGGGCTCGGTCCTGGGCCCTCTCCTGTTTAGCATCTACTTCTCAGAAGTCCAGACCAACACAAAGGGACTCTGGCTGACCAAGGTCACTGATTACTGCAAGCTAGGAGTCATTATCAACTCCCCAAGTGATCCAGACATCCTACAAAAGAGCCTCTCTGAGACAAATTATTGGTGTCAGAATCATGGCCTTAAGCTTAATGCCAAAAAATGCATTATCATTCTCTTTGGAAAAAACTCAGTTCCAATGAATTACCACATTGATGGCAGCCCACTAAACACTGAAGGGGCCATAAGAGATCTGGGCACCCAGGTCGACAGCCATCTCACCTTTGACCACCACATTGCCACTGTGGTCAGAAAGTCCATATATGTGGCACATCTTATAACCAAAAGTTTCGCATCCAGAATGAAAGAGGTCACCATTCCTCTCGACTCATCCCTCATTGGATGACTCATCGAATATAATGCCCCATTAGGCATGTACTTGACCAGACACCTACAACAGCAGGAGAGGCCATAAAAGTACCTCACAAGAAGGATCCTAGGCCTTAAATACATGTCCTACATGGACAGACTCATGAAATGTCAACTGTTCTCAGTCTCTTAGTGCCTACTTAGAGATGATCACTGCTTGACTTACAAAGACATGTCCGACCCAGCCCTACTTGAAATGCTACATCTAAAGAAATCCCAATTTCCCCATGATTTTGTGAATAGTAGTATGTTTTATATGCTTGTCTTACAAATGTAAGAAAACTACATGTTATGTACTGAGCCTCGAGAATGTAACTACAGTGTACCCTACTGGAAATGAACAGAAATGTATATACCTGTACAAATGTATGTTTTCATGATAGAAGTTGGAACATACACTGTTAACTTGCAAAACTCTGAGAAAATAAGTTGAAATTGTTTATGACTGTGCTATAAAGTTAGTTAATGCAAAGAGACAGGATGTCTACAGCTAGAGGATCTTTCCATTGTCTGGAAACAGAAATAACTACAGGTTTCAAAGGTAAAAGTATTTAACTGTTTTATGACTTCCAGTTCCAGGCAAAACTTTTAAGAGATAAGTATTTTTGACACAGGGGTGTCAAATAGTGAGGTCATCCAGCTAACCCAGCAGTAATGTGTATTATTATTAATTTAAGAACTATCTCTCAGAGAAAGTCTGTGCATTTTGAATTTGTTTTTGGACCTAGAAACATTCTCTCACCAGGACTTCTATCTGTATTTCCCTCGCTCTGTAAGTAAGACTTAGATCATAGTATCTCTCTTAGAGATAGATAGGAACCTAAAAGATTAGTTTAGATGTTTTCTGTATTTATGTGAGATGGTCCTGTAATGTTGTTTTAAAATATTTCCTGTGATTCTGAACTCTGCTGTCACTCTGTTGAGTTATTGAGTATTGTCTTGTGCTTTTATTATTTATTATTAAATATATTAAACCTTTTAATTGTGGCTGGTTTGTTTAGAAATATTTAAACTCTTAGAGAGCATTTGTATATGTCACTCCTAAATAGCTTTAGTCTTGGACATACTTACCATTTGGATAATAGTAACATTACACAGTAGAATTGGTCACCCTTTGGGAAGGGCCTTATAGTAGCTGGTACTACCTTATAGTCTGGGCAGAAGTGGACATAGCTTGTAAACCTGTGCCAGACTTCCCCTGGAGTGTCTGTGTGTTTGTATATGAATCAAATGTCAAAGTGTGTGTGTGTGTGTGTGTGTGTGTGTGTGTGTGTGTGTGTGTGTGTGTGTGTGTGTGTGTGTGTGTGTCAGCTACTTGGGAAGGAACACGAATAACTGGCTGGATAGAGAGGGTTCTAGAGGTTTTGGCTTGACCACTCGGCTCAGATATTAACCCTATAGTTGTGCCAGTGGGGAGTCTTACTGGGGATCTGGATTAGAGAGGCAGGGGGAAACCAGCCCCAGACTGACTGTGATCTCTGTGTGCTCTTAAGGGAAATTGTACTTTACTGTGTGTGTGCTTGTCATCCTCCCAATGTGCACATCCCTCACTGGTGAGGATTGAAGCTCCTTCATTACTGGGTCAATGCAGGGGCATCACAGCTCTTTAACCATGTCTCACAAACTATGACTCCATCAATCTTGTGGGAACATAGCCCATTTTCAATTAAAAAAACTTTCTCCTAGCATTAACAACCCTAAGGATGCATCAAATGTTGCTATCTATCAACTATTAAATTTTTGATATCAGAAAAAAAAAAGTTGCAGAGTTAAGAGAATAACACTTTAATAAATAAAATAACAAAAGTGAGCACTTTCACGATCTGCCCAGATCACTTCTTCAGACTGTTACAAAATGACACAACTGCAGTACATTATATACAAAAAGAACATTGATCATTAACACATTAAAATCAATTAGTATATCTTGTTAAACTAAGGGCATGTCAATATAGTATGAATAAAACACAAGTGTTTAAAAAGCTTTCAGTGCTTCAATGCCCATGCTTTGAGGAAGGGTTTGAGGGACACTGCATCATTAATGCCTGGGGGTTTATCTGCATTCAGTATAATTATCCATTTTTGTTCTAGTTCTTCTGTCCTATTAATCAAATCTGCCCCTCTTTGTCCTTCATTAATAACTTCTAACACAAAAAATTTAAAAACATGATGTATACCTTCCTTCTCAACATGTTTAGCAAGGGCATTGGTTTCTTTAACAGTTGCAATATCTCTAATATGTTCTAATACACATTCTTTCAACATCCTATTTGTTTTACCTATATAGTAAACTTTGCATATTTGACAATATTATACAATCTGCATAGAAACTTGCATCTATTTTAAATTTTTTCTCTGGATGAACAAAGGTAGTACATGAAAAAATATATCTACAGGCTGTGCACCTCTTACATGGATATGTCCCTTTTCTCTCTGAAAGGATTTCATGTCTAGTGCAAGATGGTTTATAGCATGGTTGCCTTTTTAAGGATTTCTTATTAATAAAAGAAAAATGTGGTATAGGGTCTATTACTCCATCTAATTTTTTTATTACAGTTAGGATATTCTAGTTCTTCTTAAAAATGCTACAAAATACATTTATATCACTAGTAAAAGAAATAGGAAAATCCACTTTAACTTCATTATCATTTCTACCCCCTAACTGTTGATCTAATACATGTTCAGAGAAGTAGGGTCAGCCTTTTGTACTTCTTTTACTTAGTGCAAGATTTGCACTAGCATCCACTTCTGATTTAGAATAGCCTCTGCTAAAAAATCATCTTTCAACATTTCAGTTGCTTGCATAAGGTCATTATCAAAATTATGTAATTGCATATTCCTTAGCATCTGTCCCTTAAGGACATGTCTACTCACATGCCTGGGATGCATGCTATTTTTGTGTAATAGACAGTTCTTTCTTGTTGATTTTCTGTATAAACATGTCCCTATACTATTCATCTTTGATTTTTTAACCATAATGTCTAAAAATTCAATATTATTGCATGAATATTTATAGGTAAACTTTAAAAATGTAGTTGTTGTATGTAAATAATCGATAAATTCAACCAGTTCCTTTTCTGTTTTCCCCCATAAAATAAAAAGATCATCAACAAAATGTGTATACCATATCACATGCTTACTATGTTCATGATCTTGTAATAAAAAAGTATTCTCCCATTGCACTAGTGCCAGATTGGCGTAGCTGTTGGCACAGGCAGTGCCCATCGCTACGCCAGCCTTTTGTAGATAGTAGTTGTCACGAAAATTAAAAACATTATTCTCTAAAACTATCTCCAATAATCCACATATTAACTAAATTTTATCATTAGAAAATGAATTATTATTTAAAAAAAGTTTAATATTCTCTCTGACCATTGGGTAGGATATACTGTAAAAGAGAAGAAATATCTAATGTAACTAGCATAAACTGTTGGTATAAGTTAGCTGTCTGTACATATAGCTTTTGTAAAAAAGTTCTAGTGTCCTTTAGGACCGAACCACATGTGTCTAGAACAGGGTGCAAATTATTTTCAATAAAAATAGATAGTGGTTCAGTAGCCCAACCCTTACTAGAGATGATAGGTCTCATAGGGGGGCATGTTGAATTTTTGTGGATTTTTGGAAGCCCATATATAATGGGAATAATCGGATGTTCTGTTTTACAATACTTAAATAATTCTTCGGCAATCATATGTGTCATTAAAATGTCAAATATAAACAATTCAATTCTATCTATCACTCCCTTCAATACAGTTCTAGTTATTTGTATGCATGTCTCACTATCAGACAATAGGCTCAACATTTGTTCAACATAAAAACCTTTATCCATAACAATGATGCCCCCACCTTTGTCCGCTGGTCGAATTTCAATAGAATTTAAATTATGTAATTCTGACAGTGCACACATTTCATCTTTACTCAAGTTGAAAAAAGACTGTGGTCTATCACATTCAAAGGTCTCACAAATCTCTTTCTCACACACTGATACAAATGAATCTATCATAGCATGTGTTTTAGTTATAAAACAACTAGGCTTTCTAAAACAACCAGTCCTTGTACCAGTATCAGTATTTGTAACTATTGTATCAGGAAATAGCGTTTTAAGAGTTAATGTTCTGCCAAAAAGTTTAAATTCCTTTAGTATTTCTATCATGTCTGTTCTTTGGGCCGGTATAAAAGACAAGCCTCTGTATAAAACAGCTAATTGCATATTTGTTAGTTGTAAAGAAGAAAGGTTAACTACCAACCCTTTTGAATCCAGCTGTGTGTGTTCATTCCCGTTGGCCCCGGGTCCGAAGCCTGTATTTGCCATACTGGTGCTTTCCATCCTCTGCTCCTCGATCTCTTCTTGATAGGAAGTGCTGTGCTCAGGGTAAATGGCTTGATAGTAGTCCCACTTACCTCCCTCAGTTGCATTGAAAAAGGAGGTCTAGAGCCATTATCCAAGTCATTAGTAGCATTATTTTTAGAACTATGTGATAAATCTTTATCCACAAGTGTTTTATTCAGTGGTTGTTCCATCGTGGCTGTTAGTGTAGGTGTTTCTTTTTCGAATAGTCCATTTTCTGCATTAGTAGATCCTCTGTTGATTGGTTGATTTACAGCTTCAATCAAATCCTGTGGTTTGTCTAAAGATTGATTCCTATTGGTGAAGGGTGGTTTTGACCAAGGGACCACTGCCCCTATTTGGAAATCATTCATGTCCCATTGTAATTTTTTAGTTTTAATACTCTGTAATCACTTTTCATATTGTAAGATAATTTCATGTAAATTATCCATTTTATCACCTATAACATCCATAGGGAAAGTAGCATAAAGTTTGTCTTGCAGATTATTGAGTTCAGCTGCTAATTTTCTTTTTTGTGGTAGGAAAAAATCTATCAGCAAATGTATATATTCATAACTGAGCTGCAAATTCAGTTGCTGCATTTTTTTAATAATTCAGGGAACTGATCACCGTAAGTGGGCATAGTTAACACCCTCAGTCCTCTCCGTACTATCTTGTACTTTAAAGATGCTTCCATGTGAAATCTCTGCCACTGGAGTCTTAAATTTGTAAAGTTTATTCTCAATGTTTCTGTATTTATCTCGAAAAGACCACACCTGTGTCCTCACTTACTTCAGCTGTATAGCCTCCTGAAAATATTGGATTATGCACCAGAGGATTATTTTCCATAGTAAGGATATGATTTAGCCGTTCTTTCTGTGTTTGGCTAACTGTACCAGGTCCAGACAAATGGTTTGGTTCCACATCATATTCCTCTGCCATGTCTCAGACTCTCTCTCAAAAATGGAAATGAACAACAAAAATAGAGTGAGCACTGAGTAAACTCGAGCAACAACACCAGCATAAATATCAGAAAAAAAGAAGTTGCAGAGTTCCACGACAAGAGTATAACACTATAATAAATAAAATAACAAAAGTGAGTGCTTTCACGATCTGCCCAAATCGCTTCTTCAGACTGTTACAAAATGACACAACTGCAGTACATTATATGCAAAAAGAACATTGATCATTAACACATTAAAAGCAATTAGTATATCTTGTTAAACTAAGGGCATGTCAATATTGTATGAATAAAACACAAGGGGGCATAGCTAGTAAACCTGTGCCAGACTTCCCCAGGAGTGTCTGTGTGTTTGCATATAAATCAAATGTCAAAGTGTGTGTGTGTGTGTGTGTGTGTGTGTGTGTGTGTGTGTGTGTGTGTGTGTGTGTGTGTATGTGTATGTGTGTGTCAGCTACTTGGGAAGGAACATGAAGCACTGGTTGGATAGAGAGGGTTCTAGAGGTTTTGGCTTAACCACTCAGCTGAGATCTTAACCCTATAGCTGTGCCAATGGGGAGTCTTACTGGGGATCTGGATTACAGAGGCAGGGGGAAATCAGCCCCAGACTGACTGTGATCTCTGTGTGCTCTTAAGGGAAATTGTACTTTACTGTGTGTGTACTTGTCATCCTCCTAATGTGCATGTCCATCACTGGTGAGCATTGAGGCTCCTTGATTACTGGGCCAATGCAGAGGCGTCACAGCTCTTTAACCATGTTTCACAAACTATGACTCCATCAATCTTGTGGGAACGTAGCACATTTTCAATTAAAAAAACTTTATAATTAATGCCCCTAGCATTAACAACCCTAAGGATATATCAAATGTTGCTATGTATCAACTATTACATTTTTGACCTGTCAAAAATTGTGCCTTGTGTTTGTCAAATATTGCAAATATCTGTTGTAAAAATTCCGTTCCTTGATCTTGACAAGTGCACATCATCTTGTCTGAACACACGTGTGCCCAAAATTAGGTTTGGATGCTCTGCACATTTCCATTGTTTAAAATGGTATATTTTTGCAAGCATACAATTCTCATCCAGCTGGCTTTGACAATCATACATAGAGCCATGTTCTCAACATCTGTCTTTCTCTTTTTTTTCCCCACATTCAATTTTGATTTCTTCCTATTCACCTACTCCTTGCCTCTTTTTTTCTAATTTATCTTTTGGAAACATGATAAAAAATGTTACAATTCTCTGTAATCTTTGTTTTACATAACAAAACAGTATCATTTTTAGTGTGTATTCTCTTTGCTTTGCAGACATTTATCAGTTTCTTTTTCTTGTTATTTGTTATGAACTTCTTTATTTCTTTCTTTTTTTATTTTCCTTCTCCATGCTCCAAATCCTCAAATTGCAGAATACTTTTGTCTAGAATTCCAAAGCTGTCAGTGCCATTATCTTGTTTCGTATGGGTTGAGTGATCTTTACAGACAATAGACACTTTCTTTCCTAAATGTGTTGCATTTGCACTTTGCCTAACATTATTTATCTCATCAGTCCAGTCATTAATATATGTAACAACAGTTCTCCAAGCCATGCCAATTGCAAAAGTGCAATCGTCATCAATGTCTAGCTTTACTGCTAATAATAGTAATAAAATCATCCAGCTTTCGACATGAGAAACTCAATTCACTAGTGTTATCAGGTGTTACCTTTAAGTATACTGTACATAGTATTTATTACACAGTACAAGATATTTGTGCTTTAGCAAATCTAATGGTATACTCATTTAAGGAATCCATATTCAGTTACAAATAATTAAAACATTCTAAAAGAAAAGAATAATCAGATCAGTTACCACAGAATCCAAAGAGAATTTAAATCAACTTCTATGAGAAAAAGCATGCAAACAATAAGCAACTAAATATTAAATTATATACCGTAAAGTTGTTTCTCTGAGGATTATTCAAGTTGTGAAAGTTACAAAATGCTAGAATTCCTTTACATTTCACTAGCACTCAAAGTCACACTTCCTTTTAGCAATGAAGATCTATAAATCACAATAATATAGGATTGTTTATATAAACTCCAGATTATCCACTTTGTGTGAGTTTATAGCTGACTAGGTCCCTTGGGATGGCTAGCATTTGCCTGTCTAAAACCTACCCCTTTCTAAAGACAGTGAAAATTAAAGGTAAAACAACAAACTATAAATCAAAGTAAATCATCTTGTCTACAGGCTATCCCTTCCTTCATACAAACAGTGAAAAACAATGATAAGAAATGAAATATAAATTCAAATAAAACTCCTTTTACCAGACAACTGCACAGTCAATCACAAACCAAAACAGGATTTTTTAGATAAGCTAGGCTTTACTACCATGAAAGACTGCAAAAGCCTGAATAACCTTTTCAGAGATGGTACAGGGCTTGTAAATCATTAGTTTTAAAAAGTAACAAAAGTTGGACATGCTGGTTTGAACCATATGCTGCCACATGTTGTCACATTATAATGTAAACCAGTCTACATTATGTCATTGAGTTCCATGGCATCAACATATTAATGTGTTTTGCAGTGCTTTTAATGAATGTGAATCCACAGAGTTGAATTTAGCCTGCATAGGTTAACATCAAACACTGACGGATTGTACAGATTTGATACATTAGCAAATAAATGCAATGCAATTACCTTGACTGGACTGTACAGTCCTTTATTTCATTAGGGGCTAAAAGTCTGAAACATGTGTCTGCATTCTTCACTTTTAATAAAAATAGTCTGCCTGTCTTAAACCTTAGTACTTGTTAGAGTCCTAGAAGTATATATTAAAAGTACAAATGTATTGTAAATTGCATAAACTCATTATCAAATAAAATAAGCAATTAATCAAACTGCACAACAACATTACAAAAACCTTAGGCAGCAATGATGACTGATCCAGGGATTTTAAAGCTGAACAGTAAATTGTTTCATTCAGCCTGGAAACACAGAAAGGCAGAAAATACACATCTAGATATTTTAAGTATCTGTAGCAAAACAGGTTCCCTTCACAAACTCGAAGTTTCAAAACTTTGAACTGCAAATGACCGAGACCATAAAATCAAAGTTTTGAAACTGTGAACATTTTGAATGGAGATTGCCGTAGAGCATGGAACGGGAAATTTATTGTTTTCCTCAATGTAGCGCAATCTCAGAGTTGGTATATTTATTTCGCGGGGGACTGGGGGTGCAGGGGGGCTTGTCCCCTACAAAAACATAAAAAAATTGTTATTATTATTTTTTATTGCAATTGTGAAGTTTCATAACTTTGATCTTATGGTCTCAACCACTTCTAATTTGAAGTTTTGAAACTGCAAGCTTGTAAAGTAGGTCCAGCAAAACAGAAGTAGACCAATCATTGAGTATAATGACCCATTTGACATGTATCTCACTAGACACCAACAGCTGGAGAGACCACAGAAGTACCTCATGAAGAGGATCCTAGGCATTAAACACATGTCCTACATGGACTGACTCAAGACTCCAGCTATTCTCTCTCATATTGCCTGCTTAGAGGCAATCTCTACTTGACTTTACAGGGCCTTGTCTGACCCAGCTCTGTTAGAAATGCTACATCTAAAGAAATCCCAATCCCTCCACACCACATGTTGCAGAGACCTCAACCTCATTACCACAATCAACAGAACATGCTATAGGGATAGGTTCCCAGAGAGAGCCCCTGCCACACTGGCAGACTTCCCATACATGTCAAAGCAGAGCACCTTGCTGTCCTTCTTCAAGAGAAATCTTGATGAGTGGATGGATCACTCCAGTGGCTCTACTTGATAGAGGCACTGGGAACTAATGTCAAGCGGCACAATGCCAGGGCATTCCTATGGGCTAGGCTTGTAAAGGGTCCAGGGCCATTAGCCTAGTACACTGCTATGAACCTATGAACCTATGACTGCAAGATGGTAGTGCAGTTTTTGTTGGAGATGTTTATTATTAACAAACACCTTACAGCTTACTTTGCACATCTTGACTGTGGTTTGTGTGCAGTACTGGATTTTGTGAATGCTGTTGTACTTGTAGGACTAAAAAGAATATTACAATAAAGATGTCAAGGGCACATGTAAAAGTGGAAAAATGAGAAGCAGGGAAAACTCACATAGTGCAGGTAGAAAATAATAAAGTCAAATGAAACACAGTAAGGACCTATTCATAGGTTAAGATGAAAACATAAATAAAAGCGAAGCATCCCTGACAAGGTAACATAAATAATCACACAAAGAAACAAACTTAAACAAACAGCAAACACACAAACACATAGACAAACAAAGCTGATGGAGTTGATTGTGTAACTTTTTATTTTCTTGAACTATATCTGAAAGATGAAAAAAAGACATACTGGTAGAGAAACTCTACCTATATTGTTTCATTCACACCTACTGATTGTATCCTGAGAGTGAATTCTAAAAGTACTGCTTTCCCTCCCATACCTACAGCCCCTGTGAGCACTTTCCACAAAAACTGGAAAATATTCCCCTTAGTCGAGAAGTCAGATATGCACTACTGTGACTGCTAAATACCAGCAATGTACATCTCTAATTACATAAAAGAAAAGAAATAGAAAAAGTAATTTTTTCTATTATCTTGTAAAAGAAGTATCTGCTTGATCCTCCAGTAGCCATGTGAATGACATTACATGCAGCAGTAACATCTTATGGCTTTCTCTTGTTGTACTATGTCTGCTTACAATAAATACAGTATTTGAAAAGAGAATTAGATTTTCTTTTTATATTTTATTAGAGACTGTCTTACTCATTTCACCAGTTGCTTTTTATTGTTTTTCATGTTATTCTGCTTATAAACCTTCCCCAACATCTCACTAAACCGTGCTATGGCTTTCCTGCCACTTTTCATGAGTGTTCTAACTTAATATAAGGACCTGTGTCACCTCTTATCTGCCAATGACTTTAAAGAACATCCCCCCTCTTTTCTGGCTCATATTTTGAAGTCTCATAAAATTTCAGATTCTGTGATAAATCACTGAGGATTACAATCGTCACTAAATAATGCCATACATTAGTGTTTCATACCTCTTGTTGTTGAGAAAATATATATTAGTACAAAACCTGTTGTTCTATTTACTTTTTAAGTGAATTTAAGTCATATTTAAAAACTGTCCCTGAATGTAGACTTTTTCTCCTCTCCCATTACTTTGACTTTGTCCCTGATTCGTGAGTGAAAGTAATTGATACCTACAGTGGTTATGAGCTAGACTTCAAAGCCAAAGGGATACTAATGAGATGTGTGTATGTGCATCATTTATATATATCGGCGTGTGTGTGTATATATATATATATATATATATATATATATATATTTATATAGATATATCTATCTGTAGTGATATATGTATATATATATATATATATATATATATATATATATATATATATATATATATATATATATATATATATATATATATATATATATATATATATATATATATATATATATATATAAAACTCTATGTATATAGATAAACAGATACTTAAAACATCTATCCATATGAGTTGCTCAGAGTCATATAGTAGGAAATAGAGGCTTGAGTATACCAATTACTAGATAAAAGGAATCTGCTTGTTAATTGCTTATAGCCTTTACCCTCTGTGTTAATTATATTTCTACCAGGTATGAATACACAATATAATATTTCTGTTAATTACTTGACCCAGGAGGAGTTTATAAGGTACTTCATGCTATCAAATGAAAGCTTACTTAATGCTGAAAAATTGTCATTGCTACCTGGTGTCTGTAGGTACTTATACTTGTTAATTAATAACTATACTATTTATACATATTTATATAAATATCTCGGGCAGCATCATAGTGAAGCAACATTGCATAAAACAGCTCAGCACACAGGTCCCAAATACCATCATCAGTAAGTGAGAAAGTATGATTCTTCATATCTCAGATTATGAATATGTGCCATGATAATATTTATTTTAATAACTTGATCCATATATACAGTGCATGTAGTACATCATTAGCTTACATAATATTGCTAAAGTTATCACTGATAGCTGCTGTCTGTCTGCTACTAAATTGCAGGTTTTTACACTTGTTTAGTAATTGGAAAAACAGTGTTGTACATGCCTAGTCACCACAGATATCAGAAATGGCTCTTCACAGAAATGGGGTGCTTAATACCCAGGAAAATATAAGTTGTTTTCTGGAAATGTTATAAATACCTGCCATATGTCAATAATTATATCAATAATTTGAACACAAATTTATTTATATAGTATTCAATGTTATCAAATAAAATCAGATATGTTTGTTTGTCTTTCGGCTTTTCCTGGTTAGGGGTCACCACAGCGGAACTCCAGTCCACTAATGATTGGCAGTAGATTTTCATGAACGCAGAGGTGCCAGCTCGAAGTTTAACCTTCAGTGAAGGTACGCCCATTTACGCATGTCTTTTGAATGCCCACCCAACCATGGGGAGGACATGCAGACTCCACACACAAGGCACTCCCCACACTCCAGCCGAGAATCAGATATATAATGATGGAAAAAAAACTTTCAACTGATTGTTTGTATCTAAACAATGCTGCTTTGCTGTTATTAACATCTATTTGTCCCTTAAATATGTAAATATGCATTTAAATCATCTCCATGAAAATATCTCAGAAATCAACAGACATTTTTAAAACTGCTTTTCAGTAAATTGAAGATGACATCTGCACTAACAAAAGTTGCAGTTGGAGTCTCTCTACTATTAATCTTTTTGTGCCCATATTCAACTCATCTCTTCTTTTCTTGCAAGAACTAATTCATTTTTTTCTTTAAATATACTTCACTTAAAAATTGTCTAGTCTACTTTTGACTTGATATAGTTTTTGTATTATTATAATAATAAAATCTATGTATTGTCTAATTACTTGTCAAGTGAAATAATCACCATTATGTCTATATGGTTTACTAATATCACCAATATGAGGACAATTACTCGCTGAATTACTTTCATATTTTAATTGTTTTGTAACTTTTATAATTTTTGCAATATCTACCTTTGTTTACAGCTAGGGTGAAATATTGTATTCATAGTATTTTAACCTCAGGTAAAAATTGTCCAGTCAGGAAATTGGCAGTTGCCAAAACAAAGGGTAAAAATGTCATACAGACAAATATTGAGTAAAAATTGCAAGAAATACTCGGACAAACTAGCATCTTCACTGTTTACACCCTTAAGTATTCTGTAATAAAAGCTTGTGGGATTCCAATACAGGAGGTTTAAAGCTTTACACCATGAAGATGCTAGCCTGTCTGCATCTTTTTTGCAGTTTTTACTGAACAGTTGTCAGAAAGAGTGATATTCCACCTAAGCTAGGTGTTAATGTGGAATTACAAATCTCAGCCTAAGGACATCTCTGAGGTCAAAGTTAAATATTACATTGCTTAACTTTAAATGAATGTTTTTGGAGGTGCTGCCTTTAAGAAAATATGTGATTAAAATACAAGTCATATGTGGAGCAGTTTTTTTTTTCAGACAGACCACCTATTTTTCTTCATTTTTGCACAAAATGAGGAAGAGAACAAGTTTTGGTTCCAGAAACCATTAAAAGCCAAATGCTTAGCACATAATAGCACATCGGGAGTAATCTAAGTAGTGGGGAACATAAGAGTGTTGAGAAGGATTTTCTTTTCAAATTCTTTGCTGTCCATTGCTTCCATTTCCAGTAAGTGGGGTGACTTCCAGCAGACTAGCCATGGATCTGTTTCATGTGTAATGCATCCTAGTAAGAAAGGCTATACTATCTGCCAAAAAGTCGAACTTCATACCTTTTAAGGATGCTCTCTGTGAAGCCTAAAGTAATGGAGTCAATGTTCATGTTTAGAACACCACGTCATATAAATCTATTCAAATCCTCTAAAAGGATGCTGTACAGTCCAATATGTCCTGAACAAGCAATGGACTATTCCATCAAAATTGTCTTACCAGAATTCCCACAACCCTATGCAGGAGCCTTTATCCCATAAACCCCACCTTCTTATTTAACATAATATTCTCCAAGGTGGCACAACCAAAGGGGAATTTTGAAATTTGTGACACTGATGCAACAGGGACTCAACAGACTAAATAAATCCCATAAAATATTGATAGTTACTACCTGTATGTTTAAAATAAAAATAATTAAGTTTATTTTAAATTGGGTATTGCCATAGAGAGGAGATATGATCCTGTTGATTCAGATCTTGCAAAATCAACATTAAGAGAAAAAATAGGATTGAAAGAAGACATAATGTAAACATGATGTTCAAAAAAGCAAACTCAAGCTTGAAATATGAAGGTGCACATAGACAGGAAGCAAGTCTAGAGTAAAAAAGGATTTTCTTAGAATGCATCACAAGAGATTTATAAAAATAATTTTAAAGTAAATGGAATTACTATGATTAATCCCATATAATTTTACTGACACGTGATTAATCAATGTAAAAAAATCAAAATTTTCAATTAGTTGCATAACCTAAAACAATGACATTCCAAACATCACAAAACACTTGCAGAGAATGGTTTTTTTGCAGTGGAGTAAACCCCTGTACAACATGATGTAAGGCCAAGCACCCCATCCGCAAACTCTCTCTCTCTCTCTCTCTCTCTCTCTGTATATATATATATATATATATATAGATATAGATATACAAGTCACAGCAAGAGGTTCTCTGGTTCAATTCTTGGCTGGGGTGCCTTATGTGTGGAATTTGCATGTCCTCCCTGTGTTTGCATGGTTCTGCTCTGGGTGTTCTGGCTTCCTCCTACATTCTAAAGACATGTAGTAGGTAGATTAGACATTCTAAATTGCCCATAGGTGTGAGTGTGCATAAATAGTGCAGCAGAGCTAGCCACCTGGTGGTGAAAGCCTTGGCTCTTGATGATTGTCACCCCAACCTCATGTGCAAAATGGGAAAAAGGGGTTGTGGATGAATGGATATCTCTCTCTTTCTCTCTCTCTATATATATATATATATATATATATATATATATATATATATATATATATATATATATATATATATATATATTTCTGTTTCTGTTAAGAATGCTGACGTACTACAAACTTGGGAGAAAAGGAAAATGATAGAGGACAATAGTAAAAGCTACATTCTCCCACGTTTCTGTGTCAGACAAACCAAATCAGGAAGCACAGCATGTGTAACTACATATGTGAGCTGTAATGTACTGGGATGTAAAGTGCAAATATTTAGAAATCATTAGTGGTAACATTCTAAGACTCACTTAAAAGCTATCTGATGAATTCAAGCTTTTTGCAAAGCCAAAACAGATTAGATGGTTTTGAACTGCAGTATATTTAAAGTAAAAAATGGATTACTTCTTGTCACAAAAGAAGAACTGAGTTGAATATGGGTACAAGAAGATAAAAACTACTATATTAATACTCAGGTAGCAAATTATAACAATCCCAAAGCTTTTCTGATGACAATCAAACCAACTGTTAAAACCTGGTAAACCAACTCAACCTACACCTGCTTTGTCTAACCATACTGCCAGCTTAGCCAGTGAATTTAATGCTGAATTCATCCACACAGCAACCTCTCTTAATAAACCCGCAGTGCAGGTGGGCACAGGTTCCACTCCTCCCTTGTTAGTCCCCAAAACACTTGAACTCAAACCAGTGTCAATTTAACGCTATTACTAAAACTTAAACATACCATCTGATTACTTAAAAATTGCTGCTAAACACTTTTCCTAAAAATCATCAATAGTCTAGCTCTAGCTAGAATAAAACAAGTAAATAATTAACATACTTCTTGGTTACCCACTCACAGCAGGCATCTAATGCATGAAAGACACAGGGCTTAGATTAAATCATAAATCCCCCCAAAACCTACAGCACTTTAAAAATATGTAACTGTACTAAAAGACAGATTAAGACAGAAAAAAAATCTGCTGTAGTAAACTAAACAGTTCTGGTCTTCTAATAATAATATACTACATCCTGGAACAACTACCACTCCTAATCATGTCCCATATAATATTCCCTCTGAAACAGCTATTGAATTTAAGACACATTTTGTAGAAAGTATTAAAGACTTTATTAAAGATTTTCCATCTAACCATCCTGCCAGGCTGTCTCCTCAGACAGCAAACACTCCTTGGTTCATTGTAAAACCTATCCAAGTCTCTCACATTGAATCATTACTTCTGAAACTGAAACGCTGTTCTCAGCAGAACATCCTCAAACCGACTGCCATTTCCATAGCATATCCTGTGTATGTTCTAATTAACAGAATTACCAAGGAATCATACATTCCTTTCCTATGGAAAAAAATCTTCATCATTCCCTTCATAAAGGAAGAACCTCATCTGATATAACCAATCTCAGGCTTATTGCCATACTATTCCCTTTGTCAAAACCTCTGGAGAAGTGCATTCCCAAGCAGGTACTTAAAAATATCCTTCAGAAAAATCTCCTGAACTGCACACAGCATGGTTTTAGACATGCCCATAGCACTACCACAACCTTAGTAACCTTCCTTAACAAAGCCAGAGACAAAAGTAAACTTATTCTCTGTATTTCTTGATCTTTGTAGTCTGTCACCAAAAACTCCTGTGTAAACTGTCTTCACTTCTATCACAACCCACACTACTATTTAACAACTACTTAACCAATGGATACCAGTCTGTTAAGTCTTTCTCCACCTTTTCTGCCTTTCTTCCTCTCAGTAATGGCACGACACAGGGATCCACTCTTGATGCTCTGCTCTTCAATATTTTTATTAACAATCTACATAAATGCACTCAGCGTTTCCCTTTTATAATACAGTGATGCAATATTTTCATTAACAATCTACATAAATGCACTCAGCGATTCCCTTTTATAATCCAGTGATGCAATATTTTCATTAACAATCTACATAAATGCACTCAGCGATTCCCTTTTATAATACAGTGATGCAATATTTTCATTAACAATCTACATAAATGCACTCAGCGATTCCCTTTCATAATACAGTGATGCAATATTTTCATTAACAATCTACATAAATGCACTCAGCGATTCCCTTTCATAATACAGTGATGCAATATTTTCATTAACAATCTACATAAATGCACTCAGCGATTCCCTTTTATAATCCAGTGATGATTCTTCTCTGATATGCATTTAGGATCATCTGAAGCATCTTCTGAGAATTACTCAGGAAGTCTTTAACTGTTGAAAGTCGGCTACAAGACAATCATCTGCTACTAATCCCCCCCAAACAAAAAAATTTACTTCTCTTTTTTCCAAAATCCCATGTTCATGAAAAAAAAACAACTTTAACATTTCTTAATTAAATACTATGATTTAATTTACCCCACATACAAAAACTACTTGGCATGACAATTAATGATAATCTTAATTTGATTTACATATCTACAAAAAACATCAAGAAAACTCATCAAAAACTAGGCGCCCAATGTAGACTAAAGAAATTCCTTACAAACTCTGTCCAGGTAGCTTTAGCTACTATTTACCTCTTGCTCTCTATCCTATATGAACATGACGATCTCTAAACTTGAACAATTATAGAACAAAGTCACCAGATTCACTTGCAACAAATCTCTCCAGACCCACCATTGCTTAGCACTAAAAATACATAAATAGTTTGAACATCCTTACCACCTATTTTATACTCAGATTATCTTAACCCACAGAGTCACCCATACCCAATCTTCCTGTCCAGCAAAAGGATCCGTACGCCAATATCATCTTCCAAACCATCCCCTTCAGTCAAATGATATACCAACTGCTTACCATCCACAATCCACAAAATGCTGCTGGGGGTCAGTCTCTGTTATAATAATGTCTCTGATACAGAAATTGTATTCCAGGTTCTAATCAGGTCTATTTCACACATTCATCTTTTCAAACCGTTACTAAAAGACTTCTTGTCTGCATCCTGGCTTTGTCCCTGCCCCACATCTGGGATATAGTGCTCCTAACAATGTTCATTAACTTTTTTATACCTCCATGTAAAGCACTAAATCATTTAACTTGCTTATCTCCTTCTAATACTTTACTTTATTGTACTTCTAATTAAGACAACTAAACTGCTGTTCCATTGCTACTTCTCTATTAACACTTAAACTTGTTTATTCCCTCTAATGTCTCACTCTGTTGTATTTCTTAAATTACTCCTACTTATCTTATACAGTACTCTTCTATCTGAAAATTTGCAGTGATGCTTGTATATTAATGTTTGTGAATATCAATACAAATCTATTATGCTGATTGTTATGCTATGTATTCACTGAAACTGCATTATAAAACGTGTTTTTGTAAATGTGTATTGCATTAAATATGATACTCTCCACAGGCTGAAAAAGGGTACTTGTGCCCAGTCGGATTTTCCCTGTTAACAAACGTCAATAAATAAATAAATAAAATGGGACAATATTTCCTTTTTTCTTCCCATTACAGTGGGTGTCCCTCAAGGATCTATTTAGGTTTCTTGTTGTTCAATATATTCATTATATTGAACATATTGAATATATTGAACAACAGCTGCGGTAGCGTTGTCGCCTCACAGTAAGACGCTGTTCGGTTCGATTCTCAGCTAGAGCGTCTTCTGCGTGGAGACATGCATGAATGGGCGTACCTTCGTTGAAGGTTGTGCATCAGGGCTGGTAACTTGGCATGTAAAAATCAATTACCAATCATTAGCAGACCAGAGTTCTGCTGTGACGACCCCTAACCGGGAAAAGTCGAAAGACACAACAACAACAACAACAAAAAGTTGTTCAATATATTCATTAATGATCTCCACTAGCTTCTAAACAAGTCAGTATCATTCAGTATGCAGATGATTTAACAATAATCTGCTCTGCTAAAAGCATAGATAACTGAAAACTTTATGCTGTTCCCGTCTTGATTAACCTACAATCCATTCAACTCTCAGTTTTGGAACAGTGCAAAAATAAAGTAGCAAAATTTGCCACCAATCATCATTATAATATCACTGTCTGGTCTTAAAGAAATTTCAATGATTAGAGCAGTAGTTAAGGCAGTTACTGTACACTTTCCCAACTAGTCACTTCCCATAAACTCATGAAAATGCCCTAGCCTGACAAATATTTGCCAGCTTTATAACCCAAGCAGGCAGCTGAGATCTACTGGCAAAATTTTATTAACTGTTAGAAAAGCAAACAACTCATCTGGTGACTATACTCTACTTTCCTGCTAAAATTGTGGAAGTCCCTTCTGCTTTCTCTAAGAAATGCAGTAAACATCATCTTTTTTAAAACATGTACAAAAGAATGCATAAAAGATACCCATATCTTTACATGCACAACTCCTAGATGATAAATACCATGCCCCTTCTACCTTCTAATCTTTCCAAGCACTATACCCTTAGTTATTGGTTCAATACTTCATCCCTGTTCTCTGCATCTCCCTCTTCTTCCTTCTATATATCCTAAAAAGTCTCTCTCACCTCTTAATACTAATCCTTCAGTTTCTCCTTTTCTCTCCTTTTACCAAGTTCTTTTCTAAATATGTTTCACAGCTCTTTAGATGATGCTGCTGTTAATTAATGATACTTACTTTAAATGCATATTTGTTGGTTGCTTGTATACCTCTGTTGATTACTTGTACACCTCTGCTGATTACTTCTATACCTCTGTTGATTATTTGTACTGATTACTTGTACACCTCTGTTGATTACTTGTATACCACTGTTGATTACTTGTACACCTTTGTTGATTACTTATATACTTCTGTTGATTACTTGTACTGATTACTTATACACCTCTGTTGATTACAGTTGTGTACTTCTATTGATTACTTGTACTGCGGTGGTGGTGCTGTGGTAGCGTTGTCGCCTCACAGTTAGACGTTGCCCATTCGATTCGCAGTTAGAGCTTCTTCTGTGTGTCGACATGCATGAATGGGCATTCCTTCGTTGAAGGTTGTGCGTTAGGCCCGGCAAGCCAGCACGTAAAAATCTACTGCCAATCATTAGCGGACCAGAGTTCCACTGTGGCGACCCCTAACTGGGAAAAGCCGAAAGACACTTCTATTGATTACTTGTACACCTCTGTTGATTACTTGTATACCACTGCTGATTACTTGTACTGATTACTTGTACACCTCTGTCGATTACAGTTGTATACCTCTATTGACTACGTGTACACCACTGTTGATTACTTGTATACCTCTGTTGACTACTTGATCTAATTACTTGTACACCTCTGTTGATTACTTGTATACCACTGTTGATTATTTGTACAAATCTGTTGATTACTTGTACTGATTACTTGTTCACCTCTGTTGATTACTTGTATAACTCTGTTGATTACTTGCATACCACTGCTGATTACTTGTACTGATTATATGTACACCTCTGTTAATTACAGTTGGATACCTCTGTTGATTACAGTTGTACACCTCTGCTGATTACTTGTACTGATTACTTGTACATCTCTGTTGATTACAGTTGCATACCTCTGTTGATTACTTGTAGACCTCTGTTGATTACGTGTATACCTCTGCTGATATCTTGTACTGATTACTTGTACATTTCTGTTATTTACAGTTGCATACCTTTGTTGATTACTTGTATACCTCTGTTGATTACTTGTATACCTCTGTTGATTACTTGTACTGATTACTTGTATACCTCTGCTGACTATTTGTACACCTCTGTTGATTACTTGTATACCTCTGTTTACATTGCTCTTTATGAAAAGTTTTAATATTTCTATATTTGTTGATTACTTGCTTACCTGTGCTTAATATTTTCTTTTTGTGATTTTGGAATTTTTCTACAGCTTTTCTCCTGGGCCTGCACTAGAAAGGGGTAGCTTTCTGCCCAGTCAGACTATTTTGGTAAACAAATGCAATACATGCATAAATACATAAATAAATAAATAAATAAATAAATAATTACCTCTGTTTCAGCATTATACATTTGTTTGCCTTAGAGGTATTGAGTAGTATGATTCTATCGTTTATACATAATTTTGGCAAATTAGTCTTACAGTTTGAATTTTAAAATGATTAGACCTCTGCTCCATCACTCCTCTACCTTTAAGTATGTTACTAGGTTTATAATGCTTGTATTTCAAACTATGTCAGATGTTGAGCTTACTTTATATTTGTAACAGCTACTCTGTTCTGAAATATGCTTACTGCTTCTGTGAGATTCACTACATACTTAATTTCTGCAGCTTTTCTCATCAGTCCTGTTGCTCTTATACTTATCAGGATTCCAGTAAATAGCTCTTCCCTAACTTGTAATTGTGTCTCTTTTGCTAATGTCTACATCTTATACCATAATTTTAACTGTGTATTAAATGCCCGTTCTTGATTATTAAACTCACCTCTTCCTCCATGACTATATAGTGCTTTTTTATTACCACTTCAGTCTTTCTTCTGATGCTTTCTGGAATAGTATGACTCCCACGAGGTTTCTGGCTGCACTATTTCCTATTCCATAACAGCTGCCATCCTATCTTAGCTCTCCTGTTGAAGATCCATGCATACGTCTCATGTTACTAGCCATTTTTGCTTTGCTACACATTTCTCAGAATTGGCAGACCACTGTGGTGGCCATGTACCAGCACTAAACAAATTATTAATAATCAAACTGCTATTGCCAAATCCAGGCTCACTTAGAAGACACAGAAAAATATCAATTGCTTATATGGATCCATGCAGTTTTAAACATAGTGGTTGGAACTATAATCATGGTTCCAAACAAACTTAATATAACTAGTATCACCAGAACATGACTTAAGGATGATTCTTGGCTCCAAGTCAGTCCAAGGTTTTACACATCATTGATGGGTAAGAGAACTGGTATTAATCAGGGTGGGTAAAATATGCTGCTTGTTAACAGTTACATTAAACTGTAACCTGAATTAATATCAAGAAGTAATTCAATCAGCAGGACCAAATGAATGTGAAAATAAATCTTCTTCTCTGATGATTGCAAAGTATTAATTATTATCTACATCTCATTCCAGACCCTCTTCACTACAAGAAATTTAAGTCTTTCTGTCCAAAATTGCCTAACACTACAGATACAATAAACATATAATTTTTGGGGACTTCAATATAGATTGAAAGGGAAACAGAAAAGGCATCACAGAGTGTATCAGGTAAAAACGCATCAACTGGATCAAACTCTACAATACAATTTTTACTAATAAACACGACCAATAAACTTCACTTATTGTGTTTACTCTTTAATTGTATGAACAACCACAACCTCATAAACATTTATAATTCCAAAGTTTATACCCCGAAATACTATGAAGAGAAATAAAGCTGAGGTTTCCTCAACTAGCCTGCAAACTGAGCGCAGTCTAATAGTATGACATAATCTCTGTCATTGCACTGACCCCACCTCTGCTGTCTGCCTTTTATTACATATATAAGACAGTCTCTTCCCTTTAAAGGAACTTAGGAGGAAAATACAAGCTATCTGGTGATCTCATAAAGTTCAGGGATCTCACCGGGGAAAGAACAGAAAGATGACCACCCCAACAGCAACCAGCACAACCTTTCCTCTCTGTTAGGAAACAGGTGAAGATCATCATCACTTTTGTCAAAGTTGAATAGGTTTTACAGTTACAAACCTGTGGGAAATCCAAGCACTTCTAGTAATGTGTTAAATTTGTTGCAGGGCAGCAAAATATTTCCTAAAAAACTCTTCAACGTATCAACTCTCAGTAATCAATCTAATCAGCATTAATCAAATGCATAGGGTACTACAGCTCTTGTTCACAACTTAATGACCCCCTAGTTGTTAACATGTTCCAAGATACCCCAAAAGCACGCCATCAAATGCAGTATCCTCCCTTCTCTTTCAAAGTGATCAACAGGAGAAAAGTATGGGAGCTATTAGACCTAAAATTGATCACATCTACAATCCTTATTTTCATACCAGTCATCCCAAAATCCTGAAACTGTGTCGCAAAGTAATCAGTAAGCCTCCTACTTATATTTACAATCTCATTCTCCACAAACTATATAACTTGGTAGCTTTAAACTTCCCTGTAACCAAGTACCAGCTGAACCTTCTGACCTTAGACCATAGGACAAGCAGTCTCTAGTTGAACTAAACAAGAAACTAAGACGTCTAATAAAGTCCAACAAGGCCAATTACAAGACTAAGGACAATCACAGGGCCTTCTTCAGCTATGTTAGGATCCTTAAAGGTAATACTCAGCACTGTGCAGAACAGGTGGCAAATGGCTCAACCATCACTGACCAGGGTTACATACATACCTCTGAACGGTACAGATTTTTGCAGAGTATCCAGATGTTTGATTTATATTTTTAAATTTCAGGCTTTTTAACTTTATAAGAGCAGTATTTAAAAATTGTCCCTATTTTTGGGCCTTTGTCTCACTTTATGGCTTTGTCCAGATGTATTGCTCTAAGAGTCTGAGAGGTATGGTGACATAGCAAATCTACTGGCTGAAAATTTAGCTCTAACTTCACCCCCCACTGCCCCACTACTCTCTGTGAAATCACCCTTCTAACATATCCCTCCAATTATCAACAGGGAGTGGGTCCAGAAGGCACTTGCTTTGGCCAAAAACTGCTTTGATGGGCCCTGACCATATCCCCAGTTGTTTACTACATAGCTTAAAACATGACCTAGCAGGACCACTTCAGGCACTCTTCAGCTACAACCTCAGAACAAGCTATATCCCAATATAATGGAGGGCAGCAATGGTCATTCCTCTTCATAAGAGTGGACCATTAACAGACCCCAGGAACTACAGACCCATCAGTCTGACAAGTCTAATATGCAAAGTCATGGAATGAATTATCCCGGAAATGATAAACAAGAACATTGCCGACCTGCAGACACTGGATACAGTGGTGGATAGATTACTGCAGTCAATAGGTGGGCTAGGTTTTGGTGTGTGGGTGGTAACAGTGTCATGGACATTTACTTATATTCTCTTTTGTGATGCAGGATGTTGAAAGTCACGGAGCTGTGGAAGATGAGGGAGGCCATAACCTCACAACCCGAGGCCTTCTTTCAGGATACAATGGGCCATTAGCAGTCAGTAGAGTCAGAGGCAAATGAGCAGATCTGAGGGTGTATGAAGTGGAAGGTGTCAGAAGGCCTTCCAGTGACAGATAGGCTGAAATGGCAGAGGAAGAGTATCCACAAGAATCCTGGAGATGATGCAGTGGACGTCTTGTTGGAACCACAGCAGACTGCAGGTAATGATTGCATTGTGGATACAGTACTTGCCTATTTGGATCCAGGATCTGCAATATCACACGTGCACTCAAGTCACTGTATCCCAGGTACCAATATGATTCTATCATAGTCCATGGCCGTGCAAATAACATGAGATGTACCTCACTGTATTATATGAAAAAAGACATAATGGATCTCTTGGAATGTGTGTCACAGATAGGTACGAGCCTTGCATTGAGCAGCATTCTACTTTCACCAAGGATAATGCCACAGTTGATTTTAATAATTGGCTTAGTTTCTGGTGTCACTCCTGGGGATTCAATATCTGTTAGCATGGAAGGACATGGCCAACAGACTATGTTGCTTTGCCAAGGATGAGCTGTCCCTATCCTCTTAGAATTTTGGATATTGGCTAAACCTTTATCCACCCTCTTACAGTTTTCTTTAGGCAATGCCAAAAAGATAAATCTACCAACATAGTCAAAAAGTCTGCAAGCAGCCTTAAGGTGTTACTACTCAATACAAGAAGCCTAAGCAAAAAACTCTACACTCGTCAACCCTCCTCACTCTGGAAAATGTAAATATCTGTGCTGTGACTGAGACATGCTTTAAAGTTGTAGAAGGTACATAGCCTTCCACACATCACATCGACAGCACAAACTGGGGCCAAAGGTGGAGGTGTCATGCAGGAAACGTACCTCTAGGTTAATTAAACAGGATGATACCATGGAGCTGAGCCACGTGCATGTCGCCATAAATAAGGTTCCTCACCATATCATGGCTAGCTACAGGTCACCATCTATGACCCTAGAGTCTGACAACTCTTACTTAAACCTACTAAAGGAGCTCAGCATCCAGCCAAACATCCTATTCATGGGAGACTTCAACAACCCCTTTATAGCCTGGGAAACATACACTGCCTTAAACTCACAGGCACAACAGTCATTCCCCTCCACAAAGGCAGACCATCAACTAATGAGCCAAAGAAGAACACAAACTAATAAAAAAACAAAAAACCAAAGAAACACACCAAGCCAGCAGGACACACCAAGACAAGCCAAGACCATCAACTAACCCAAGGAACAACAAATCCATAAGTCTAACAAGCCTAATATGCACAGTCATGGAATGAACTATCATGGAAATAATAAACAAGAACATTGGCAACCTACAGACACAGGACTCATTCCAGATTTCCAGTTTGGCTTTGTTAAGAGCAGGTCATGCCTAATTAACCTGGTAGACATCTTTGAGTGGGTCACCAAGACAATGGGTGGGGGTAAAATAGTGCAATCTGCATAACTTGACCTAGCTAAGGCATTCAATACAATACCCCACTCATGCTTTGTTGACAAGGTCTCTGGGCTAGGCATAAATTTGTATATAACTCACTGGATTGCCTGATGGCTCACAGACAGGACTCAAGAAGTCAAAATTGGTGAGACCACCTCCACCAAGAGATCAGCTACCAGCAGAGTACACCAGGCTCCATGCTGGGCCCGCTACTGTTTGGCATCTACTTCTCGGAAATTAAGGCTCACTGAGTTCATAGGCGACTGTAAATTGTGAGCTAATATTGATTCCTCAAGGGCACTAACATCTTCTAAGAGAGTTAACACAGACAAATTACTGGTGCCAAAGCCATGGCCTAAACCTCAACACCAATAAATGCATTATAATGCTGTTTGGGAAACTGTAAGCCCAAGTTAATTACTCCATTGATAAAACACCCCTAAGGGTTAACCCAGTTAAGAAAATTATTCCATGCCACCCAACTTTAAGGTAATGGTATGGCATCCTGGTCCAAGGAAGTTACAGTACAACTCTACTTAGCCCTTATCATACCCATCATTGAATCCAGTGCCCCTTTGGCATGCATCTAACTACATACTTGCAACAGTTGGAACATCCACTAAGGTTTCTCTGAAGTGAATTTAGGGCATGACTATCCTGTGCTAAACAGATTGCCTAAATGCTCTATCTCTGTATTTATTTCCTGCAAACTGATGAGAAGAATCTTTGCTTGTCTTACAGGGCATCCTCAGACCTACCCTGCTGGATCTGTTGGACATGGGCAAAATAAACAGCACCAGGAATATTAGATCCAATCTGGCCCCATGTCCCTTAGGGACAGATGCACTGAATAAGAAAAGTATCATCCTAACTAACACCCCACACACATTTTTACTTACCCCCTTACTAACATGACCCTCTACCATATAGATGCCTATGATACTTGGCACTAAAATGGTTTGGGGTGTGCAGCTATGCTTGTAAGGGCCATAGTGGTTGTTAGCTTAGAAACAACCTATAAACCTATGAATGTATACACAAAAAGAGTTAGAATTTGGGCATGAGGCTGACAAGTTTTTGTTAGGTTTGTTGAAAGAGTTAGACATTGTTGAGGCCACAAGTGTTGCTGAGAACAACCATTCATGAGCAGACCTATGCAGTGTAAGTAGGCCATAGTATGAGGAAACCGGTAGAGATTTCTGGGGACTTGGAGTCTACTGGTGTAAGACTGAGCTTTCCTCAGTTGCCATCTTATGATTTATGCATGTTAGATGGTGGAGAGATCAGGGCCTAGCAATCAAGTCTTTAATCAGCAGTATGCACAATTCTTCTTGGCAGGGAGTCAAGGTGTTTTTAACAAGCCACGTATTCCAGCAGTAGTGAAAGAAACTGTTTAGGAATGAGTGATTATTACTTGTTTGTGCAGATAGATACAGATGGGGCACAGAAGACTGAGGAAGAAGAGTCTCTAGGGTCTAGGGACTTGACAACAGCATTGATTGCAGAGACTAAAAGGAGACCCACTATCTGTAGGATTAGCTCATGGGATAAATGCTGGGTGCTGGAATTTTTATACATGATGGCAAGAAAAAAACTAAAAATCTCAAGCAGAGACTTCCCTTATTTGGTCTATTTTCTGATAATAAGGGAAGCACAGCAGTTAATGGGAGGGAATGGATGGTTATAGAATGGCCAGAGGTTTAGGATATTGAAGGCAATGTACAGGTCATTGCTTTAGGAGTTTAGACGTGCAGATACCTGGTTGGTAACAATAACCGATAAGGCAAGCGGGCCACCTACAGCTAGGTAAGATGAAGGCATGAATAAATCCAAAGTGTTTCAGGCTTTAAACATTAGCAGAGATACTGAGCTAGCAAGTCAAATTCAGTGAGCCTATCTGGGGATACAGGTGCTAGAGGAGAGGCAGTTTTAGAGGCTTGATGGGACAGTTGCCCTTTCAGAGAGTGGCCAGGAGACCAACCACTCCACTTCCCTCTTAAGCTTGAAATGTTAAAGGTATGTTTGGAACACTAACCTGATAGACAGGTAGCACAAGAGTTTATGTGTGATTTTGCCACTAGTTTTCTATTAAGCCAGTGGTTCAGAGCTGTGAATGGTTATGTAATAACCTACAATCAGAGAAGTGGTAACAAGGATTTTGTGCAGGCTGTGTTGAACAAAGGGGTATGGGCATGCAGAGTGTTTGTCTTTGCCCCATGTCATATTTATAGGATCTTGTTCTTGTGTTTGTTTCACAAAAGGAGGCTGGGCAAATATCACCTGATTTGTCACTGCCATATTGATAACGGTATCATAAGCGTTCAGTATGTATCTTTAGATGGTGCCATTAAAGTGATTTGTGGTTTTGTTGTTTCATGTTAAGTTAGATTTTGAATCAGATGTTAAATTATTACCAATCAGGCTAAGGGAATAAGACTGATCAATGATAGGTATGTGCTTGTATAAAAAATTCTACTTTGGAGCCTATGGTTTGTGTGGTAGCTTGTACAATTTTGGAAAAGTTTGGTACATCATTACAGTGAATTTGAGAGCTGTGAGTTTCTTGTCAGTGAGTAGCATACCTCTCAGCCTCTTAGAATAAGAAATCTTGACAAAGCCATCAATAAAAGTGGGACAAAGGCCCAAGAACAGGGACAATTTTTAAATATTGCTCTTACAAACTTAGAAAGTTGATAGAATAACAGGTTTTATGTTAGCATGAATTTTCTGAATGATATGAAGTGTGACCCTCAAATGTCTATCATTATCTTTAAATTCAATCTTTAATGATTTACCACTAATTTGCCAGTAAACCGGAATTTTATGAAAAAATGACCAAAAAAATATGAGGCCAAAATCTGGACATTCTGGGAAAATCTGTACAGTTGAGAGATATGCTGGGTGGTACACTAGCTGGATAATTTCCTTTTGAATGATGAGGGTAAAGAAGAGCCATGCTTTCTAGATCTATGCAGTGAATTGGGCACTGTAAGGTTAAAGAAAAGCAGAAAATCCAACAAAGGTGCTGACTTTTTAGGTTAAGTTGTAGATGGAACTTCGGGCATTTTTTATTTACTGGAGGAGACATTGGTACAATTATATAGTACAATTGGAAATATGATGAAAGTCAGTCAGACAAAATAGGTAGTGGTTTTAACAGGTAATTGCCTAACCTGTTAAGAGGGGCAAGGAAACAACATTAAGGGTTAAGGAAAACATAGCAATTTGGAGTGAGTTACTAACGGAATTTAATGGAGTGCTGCAGGGAGATTAGGTATGGGAGCTTCTTTTAGGGGAAATGGTTTGCTACAATATCACCTAAGGATTGGTCATGGAAAAGGAGGAAGGATATTATGTTGCTGGAGTTTTTGCTGGTTTGGGCAGTTATGGTTGTGTGGCAAAGTGAGTTGACCAAAAAATAAGTTAGCTTTTCATTCAGGTAATGAAACAGTAGTTCAGGTTTTGTTGAAGAAGTGCAAGATCCAAAATGGTTCAGATTTTGTTGTGAAAGTTAATTTTACATTCCTATAGAATTCATTTGTTTTTCACTGCTATGTACATTCCCAGTAGATTGTGTTGGCTAATAGCTTGTATCATTTATTGTTTCACAGGTTTCAAGCTGTAGCTGGGTTTCGGAATTAGCAAGCTACGACTATGTGATTAGTTCAGCATTTTTAGGTAAGTCAATTAAAAGGATTTACAATACAGTTTTGACTGCTTTTGTGGATTTTGTAGAAAATATGTCATTAGATAACAGGGTGTGGTTGATGAGATTAACAGCAAAGTGTGTGGCACACATGTGGGAGGTTACAGAGCCGATGAGTTTGAATCGGGCTCATTTGGCACTGCTGAATTCTGCACAAAAGTGTGTAGGATGCATGGATTTTGCAAACCATTGCTTAATCTTGAGAATGTTGAAAGGTTTGGAGACAGTAAGAGGTGCAGAGATTAATGCTAAGATGCCTATCAGCAGACAGCTGCTTAGAATAGCATTGAACAGCTGTTTGAGGTTTTGAATACTTTTGAGTTGTATATGTTATAGGCTACTTTATCATTTTTTAAGTATGAACGTTTGTTTCATGTTAGTAAGGTAGGCTAAGATGGTTAGACTTATGCATTACAAAAGAGGCAGATTTGATTTGGTTTGAGAGGTCTATGATGATCAGGTTGAAAGGGGTCAAAAAGTAGTGCTGGAAAGGAAAGGTGAGGCATTGTGTCCAGTGAATTGGACATGGTCTTGGACAAAGATGGCTTTGTATATGCAAAATGATTTATTTTTTCAATTGTTGATGGCAGACCGGTTAATCTGAGGCATTTTGATGTGGTTTTGAAGCAGGTATTGAGGTGTCCCTGTATAATCCGAGGCATTTTGATGTAGTTTTGAAGCAGGTATTGAGGTGTCCCTGTATACTATGAGGCATTTTGATGTGGTTTTGAAGCAGGTATTGAGGTGTCCCTGTATAATCCGAGACATTTTTATGTGGTTTTGAAGCAGGTATTGAAGTCTCCCTGTATAATATGAGGCATTTTTATGTGGTTTTGAAGCAGGTATTGAGGTGTCCCTGTATAAACTGAAGCATTTTGATGTGGTTTTGAAGCAGGTATTGAGGTGTCCCTGTATATTCTGATGCTTTTTTATGTGGTTTTGAAGGAGGCATTGAGGTGTCCCTGTATAATCCGAGGTATTTTGATGTGGTTTTGAAGCAGGTATTGAGGTATCCCTGTATATTCTGATGCATTTTTATGTGGTTTTGAAGGAGGCATTGAGGTGTCCCTGTATAATCCGAGGTATTTTGATGTGGTTTTGAAGCAGCCATTGAGGTGTCCCTGTATAATCTGAGGCATTTTGATGTGGTTTTGAAGCAGGTATTGGGGTGTCCCTGTATAATCCGAGACATTTTTATGTGGTTTTGAAGCAGGTATTGAAGTCTCCCTGTATAATATGAGGCATTTTTATGTGGTTTTGAAGCAGGTATTGAGTTGTCCCTGTAAAAACCGAGGCATTTTGATGTGGTTTTGAAGCAGGTATCAAGGTGTCCCTGTATAATCTGATGCATTTTTATGTGGTTTTGAAGGAGGCATTGAGGTGTCCGTGTATAATCTGAGGTATTTTGATGTGGTTTTGAAGCAGCCATCGAGGTGTCCCTGTATAAGCTGAGGCATTTTGATGTGGTTTTGAAGCAGGTATTGAGGTGTCCCTGTATAATCCGAGACATTTTTATGTGGCTTTGAAGCAGGTATTGAGGTGTCCCTGTATAATATGAGGCATTTTTATGTGGTTATGAAGCAGGTATTGAGGTGTCCCTGTATAAACTGAGGCATTTTGATGTGGTTTTGAAGCAGGTATTGAGGTGTCCCTGTATATTCTGATGCATTTTTATGTGGTTTTGAAGGAGGCATTGAGGTGTCCCTGTATAATCTGAGGTATTTTGATGTGTTTTGAAGCAGCCATTGAGGTGTCCCTGTATAATCTGAGGCATTTTGATGTGGTTTTGAAGCAGGTATTGGGGTGTCCCTGTATAATCCGAGACATTTTTATGTGGTTTTGAAGCAGGTATTGAAGTCTCCCTGTATAATATTAGGCATTTTTATGTGGTTTTGAAGCAGGTATTGAGTTGTCCCTGTATAAACCGAGGCATTTTGATGTGGTTTTGAAGCAGGTATCGAGGTGTCCCTGTATAATCTGATGCATTTTTATGTGGTTTTGAAGGAGGCATTGAGGTGTCCCTGTATAATCCGAGGTATTTCGATGTGGTTTTAAAGCAGCCATTGAGGTGTCCCTGTATAAGCTGAGGCATTTTGATGTGGTTTTGAAGCAGGTGTTGGGGTGTCCCTGTATAATCCGAGGCATTTTTATGTGGTTTTGAAGCAGGTATTGAGGTGTCCCTGTATTGTTGATTCTAATTATTCATCTCATTCCTTTCTCATAGCTAGGGTCTCATATCTGACTTATAATGGAACATATACTAAAGAAATTAAAAGAAGTAGGTGGGAGTAGGAGGTTTTTACATCTTAAATAATTATTGTTAAATGGAGTTGGTAATTTTGTGGCAGCTGGTTGATTATTGTTTTTGTTTTGTTTAGAATGGGGTATGAAAGTTTTTGTTCTGGTCATTGTTATATATTCTTGGCAGCTAGGCAAGTTACTGTTAGGGCTGGAGGAGCTTTGATGGGTCTCGATTCATTGCAATGGGATGTGTTGTGGGGAGGAAGAAGATATACGCTGTTGAGTCAGCTTTTGATAGTGGCAGGATTTTCAGTCTGCAGATGGGAAAATTAAGGACAGTGTGGTTCACTTAATGTGTGGAAATGTTTATATAAAGTTCCAAGGAATAGACTGCTATCACGGACAATGACAGAGTTGCTGGTATTGTAGTCGATATTGCAAGGAGCAGTGGTGGTGTGACCATATAACATTCCTTGGTTTATTTGGAGATTAGCAGTTAGGGTTGGAGATACAGAGAGATCTAGGGAATTTGTTAACTAAAGTGCAGTTATGGGCATTTTATAGTTTCATAGTTTCATAGTATAGTACTAGGCTATCTGCCCTGGGGCATTTGTAAGCCTAGCCATAGTGATGTGGCTTTTGCCACCCCATGAAATGGTACAAAAATGTACAGAATAAATCTAGAATATTGTGCCTCTGTCTAGTAGTGACACAATGAAGGTCCCCTTATATAATAGAATTAGTTTACTGTGCCCCTGTCTAGCAGTGACACAGATGTGACCCCTGGGGTAAACTTACGATCTCCCATCCACTCATCAAGATTTCTCTTGAAGAGACTCAGTGAGGGGCTCTGCCTAATATGAACTGGGATCCTGTTCCAAAGCATGGGAAGCCTCTGGGTTATGAATCTATCCCTCCAGCATGTCCTATTCATACTTGTGCCGAGGTTTAAGTCTTTAGCTCTCGTGGTCCTGATGGATTTGGATTTTTTGAGGTGGAGCATGTCCATCAGATCCTGATTGGACATGGCCTTGTACGTCAGGCAGAGATCACCTTTGAGCAGGCGGTATGCTACTGAATAGAGCTGAAGTTTCTTAAGTCTGGCAGAATAAGACATATGTTGGAGACCCTTGATCCTTTTGGTGAGGTACTTTTGTGGTCTCTCCAGCTGTTGCAAGTGCCGGGTGAGGGACATACCAAATGGGGCATTGTACTCAATCATGGGTCTGATGAGGGAGGAATATAGGGGTACAATGACATCCTTGGATCTGGATGTGAATCCCTTCATGATGAGGTGTGCAAGGTACAATGTTTTTCTAACCACTTTGGCAACGTGGGTGTCAAATGAGAGGTCGCTGTCTACTTGGGTCCCTAGGTCTCTGATTACTTTTTCCGTACTCAGTGGGTTGCTGTCTATGTGATAATTTGTGGGTACTTTGTTTTTTCCAAAAGGGATGACTATACATTTTTTGGCATTTAGTTTAAGGCCGTGACTACGGCACCAGTTGTCCGTTTCAGTGAGGCCTTTTCATAGGATGTGTGTGTCTGCTGGTGTATCGACTATGGCGCCTAGTTTGCAGTCATCTGCAAACTTTGTCAGCCACAGCCCTCCCATGTTTGCTTTAACATCTAGGAAATAAATACCGAACAAGAGGGGTCCCAGGACAGATCCCTGTGGGACACCACTTGTGACTGGCTTTGAGTCTGACATTGCTCCAGCGATTTTAACTTTATGGGTTCTGTCCTTTAGCCAGTTTGCAACCCATCTAGTGACATAAGGGTTTACTTTTAAGCTGTTTAGCTTATCTATGATGCCTGAGTGGGGTATTGTGTCGAAGGCCTTAGCCAAGTCCAGGTATGCTGTATGGACTGCTTTGCCCTCATCAATGGCTCTAGTGACTGTTTCGAAAAAGTCAACCAGGTTTAAAAGGCAGGATCTGCCCTTTACAAAGCCGAACTGGGTGCGGTCAAGTGTCTGTAGGTCCCCTATGTCTCTGTTTATGAGTTCCATAATGATTCTTTCCATAGCTTTGCAGACCAGGCTGGTTAAGCTTATGGGCGGTAGTTTCCAGGGTCTGTAGAGGCACCCCCCCTTGTGGAGTGGGACCACTGTTGCTGTACGCCAGTGTTCAGGTACATATCCCGAAGTAAGGCTAAGGTTAAATAGCATTTTTATGTGTGGGTTTAGCTCCTCTTGGAGTTCACGTAACATGCACCCCGGGATACCGTCAGGTCCCATTGATGCTGTGTATTTTGCTTTGTTTAGGGCGGTTCTCACTTGGACATCTGAGATGACAGGGAGATTACATTCAGCTGGGATAAGTATTTCTTCTTTTGGGGGTGAAGGAGGCGAGAAATTTGCACTGAACCTGTCAGCCAGAATGTTGGCAATATCTGTGGGTTCAGTGTATTTTTTGTTGTTCTGAACCAACTCTGAGCATATCTGAGGGTTTCCGCCCAGGTTTCTAACATAGCTGAAGAAGGCTTTGTGGTTATCTTTAGTGTCCTTAGCGATTTTTCTCTCAAAGTTTGCCTTGGATGTTTTTATGAGAGAATGTAGTTTTCTGTTAATGTTGATCAGAAATGTCTTCCCTTCATGGGATTTCGCTCTGACGTGCAGTAGCTTCCTTCTTTTGTTATACAATTTGTTTATGGCTGAGGTCCACCAGACAGGATGCTTACATTTGGTGGAGAGGGACTTGGATTTGTTTGGGATTGCATGATCCATGCATTCTTGGAGATGTCCATAGAAAGCATTTGTGAAGGATTCGGCATTGTTTTTCATTAGAGTTCCTAGTTTTAGAGCATTGGCATTTTGCATACAAAGACACAGTCTGTTATAGGCAGGATGGTTTATATCTAAGTGATGTCACATCCTTCCTTGTTACTCTAGAATTTAGTTGCAGAATTTTCTAAGATACATAGTGTGACTGGGTTTCAGGAACAAGGATCTCAGAAGGAAAAGAAGGGGCTGGCATGTTGGTGGCCTGGTGGGTGGCTTATGGCTAAACTGGTTTTGTAGTTTTCTTTCTTGGGCACATGGTTCAATTTCAAGGAGTGAGAGATGAGGATGTTGCTCCTGGGATATACTTCAGTGAGTTGGATAAGCATGTACGATTCTTAACACTGCTTGGAAATGTGAGTGGCCTATGGCCACTGCCCATCATGTTTATTATTTCTTGCATTGTGGTACTAAAGAAATATATTGCATTTGTGTTCATGAACTGCAACTGAATGTTACAACATGTTTATGCATTGGTCTGGCAAATAAAATTGGTCACACATATCTAGATTGATGTGGTTGTTGTTTTTGGGCAGGGGTTCACAGACAAGAAGAGTATGCCTGGCGGACATTTTTGTCTATTAGCTTTAGGATGCAGGTAGAGTATGAGGGAAGTGGAATTATATTGGAAAGTGAGTGGGGTAAATTTGTAAATGGGATGCTTAGGCATGAAAAGGAAGTGAGTTTGTGGTAAGAATAAGGAAATGGGTAGATAAGGGAGAGTATGTAATTACAGATGTGTTGTTGAGGCTTTGCTCTTTTTGGCAAGAGTGACTGTATCAGCCATACCACTGACCCCATTATTAGTATTTGAAGCATGCAGTGTGTGAGCTGGGGCAACGTATGGTTATGTTAATTGTGTCCCTTTCTGGCTCATGTACTAAGAGTCAGCGGTGCAGTGTGATGCTGCTTCATTGGGTGAGGTAAAAGTCAACAGTTCTTAATGCTGCCCAGAGGGGCGAGTGGTGTATGAGCACTAACCACTATGTTTGTTAATTGTTATTCACATTGTGTTACTAATAATATCTAGTTCATTTGTGCTCTTGATTTTCCATTGACTGTTATAGCATGTTCATGCATTGGTCTGGAAAATGATGACTTGTCAAGATTGGTGTGTTTAACATATTTGGGTAGGGGTTCATGATGAATATGCATGCAAATTCTTCAGGGGCATGATATAACCCATTTTCACCCCAGGGCTAGGAAAAAAAATACAATTGCATCAAATGCATAAGTAAACAGTTACTTTACTATTGGTTTCATGTATTGTCTTAACAAATGAATGACTCTTGTATTTTGGATTAAGCAGTGAGTAGTTAGAATAGATTGGTCTAAAATTAAAATGAACTATCTTCGACTGAGTCAATGTTAGAGTTAGACGTTTCACCTACATGTTTATAGACCACTGTAACAGATGTATAATGCTTTATTTAGTACCTGTACAAATGAACTGCTTATATTTCTAACATAACTGTTTTTGTATTTTAAAGAAAGAATGAGTTCAATAACAACTAATGGTTAATGATAGCTGCAACAATAGTAAAATCTACTTCATAAAAAATGTGAGGTAGTGCATTGCTTTGGTATAACTAGAAGTCCCCAGTACTAAAGGCAAACCTCTGTATAATCATATATCTAATTAGCTTTTTAAATCTAGGACAGTGAATTAAAACTGCATCCAGTATAGGTTCACTTAATGCATCTCTTAAATCAATGCTTTAAATACCACCATCTTGGAGAAGTTATGTTCTCAAATTATTATTTACAATTAGAAATATAAAACTAGTTTTTAACATACATGATGTATTGCATATAGCTGTCTGTTTTCTATATTAAATGGCTTATTGGAGTAATATTTTTCTTGAATCAGGCATCTCTACAATGCCAGCTGGACATAGGACAACATTCCAAAGTTTCACAAAGAATATCCATTTGGCTTCTAACACACTCATTTACAGACACCATTGCTTAACTTGTATTATTTTCACTCTAATGCATTGCATATAAATCTTGCACTTTATATGCAAGATCAATGACTCGTTCTATCTGCAAAATAAAAAAAGGCATGGTAAAAATATAAGGAATTAATTTGTATAGCCACTAAACAGAGACATTACACAACCATTTTATTCTGTTGGTAATATGTTAAGCTATAGTTAAGACAAGATATGAGAGGTATAGTAAATGAACTGTTTACTCACAATACTACAGCATTTTGAAATTGCATCACAAAGAAATGTAAGCTTTTCTATTTATCCCAGTGTACAGAATTAAAATAGTTATTATTTGAAAATGACTTTTTCATTCTTGTAGCTAACTGAATTAGTGTCCTTCACCATGCCATTTATCTTCTCAGAGCACAGGACACAGAAATGTGGAACAAGTAAAAAAAATATTGCAGAGCCTTTCAGTGGTGTACTCCCACATGGCATGGCTTGGCATGGGCTCCCTTTCAGAAAATATGGGAGTTATTTCCCTGTTTCGTTCACTGCTAATCTCTGCCAGCATTAACAGATGTGTGCATTCTGTGCAAAGAATGCTGTTCCTACACTGCCATTCTTGCAATGTATGATGCCAGTCGCCTATTGGCTGAGTAAGTGAGCAGATTGTCTAGGTTTGCAATAATTCCAGAGCATTTCAAGGTCCATTTGCAGAACTGGCAATGCTCAGTTATTCTGTGCCAGATACAGCCCTGATAGAACATGTCACTGACAGGATTTACATTTAAAAGTTTTCTTCATATTGTAGTTTACCTGTAGACATTTCAAATGCACAACTGTAGTATTTTAATTAAGAAGTGAAAAGAGAATGGTTTAAATAAAAATGAAATATTTTCAATTATGCCATTTACTAATAGCTTTAGATTCTTCTTGTACACTTTCATAATAGGTGTTCTGCCATTTAAACTTAAATTCTGAAATGACCTAGCATTTTCTTTTTAAATCATGATAAAAAATTGTATGAAGCACAATTTCACATACATTAACTTTAATAAAGAGACAGAGAAACATATCTCCTTTATAATGCAGTTAACGTAAACATGAAAAGGTAAGTAAATGACAATAAATAATGTTATTCACAATTACAGAGAGATCTGCAATGCATAAAATGTAGCCAACCTATTTCCTGTGGATTTGTGATGTCTGAAATGACAAAGTGCATTTTGTCTTCATGTATATAATTGCAACACCCTATATCTAATATCTTTATGCAAATATCACAATGAAATTTGTTTTATTTAACAAAATGCTAGCATTATCTTCAACAGTTTAAAGCATGAACGTGTTATCAGCCGTACAAAAGCTCCTGATATAATAATAATTTCAAGTGCATTCTAATTTCCTTGGTGTTTTAATGATTAAAATAGTTATGTGCATTAAGAAAATATATAACAAATACTGTAGCTGAATGCCTACTACCTGTTGAAAGTCAGTTAATTATACCAACATGATGAAATGAATAACCTGAAAAGGCAACTTACTTTGGTATTATAACTTACCTGAGTCTTTGTTGAGCTCATATTTACATGCATTAGTTAGGACATGCAGACGGTAAAGCCTATAGGCCTTTGCCCTCATACTTAAAAACATGGTATCTTTGGCAATTTTCTCTTTCAGACTACCACTATCATCTAAACAAAAAATTCATAAGGTTCATTCACTAATGTAGAAAACACCAAATCCACACCAGGAGAGACCACAGGAGCAACCTTCTGGTGTGGATTTGGTGTTTGTTTTTTTACTTGTTTTTTTGGCATCTGCACTTTTCGTGGTTAATGTAGAAAACAGTCTACTACATTACAACTCTTAAGTGTGCAGCCCAACAAATTGCTTGTCCAAGAGAGATATATGGACTCAGGATTATTCCACAATGCATTATTCATATTTATTGGAAAACATTAATATTTGAATAGAAAATGTGAACTTTTATATACAGAGCTAATTTTTCAGATATGAAAAGTAAATTTACATCACTTGCTAATGGCAAAACATTGCCAATGTGTAGGAACAACTTGGAATTACTTAGCAGAAATGTCCCCACTACTGATAGCACAAAATAAGTAGAATGCATATTCTTAAACTTTTGTCAGCAAAGGAGCTTTCACAGCCTCTTTTGGGAGGAACACTTACTTCCATCATAGAAATATCCCAAATGAGTTTATGCTTTACAGCTTCATATTCCCACTTTTAGGAGCGATATTGCACCTAAATAGAACAATATATCAGAAAAAGGTGTGGCTACAAATGACTGGGAAAGGGCAAAAACCCTGTTCACAGAGGTGGAGCTAAGAAAAAAAATCAGGAGGTTAGGGGCTACAAGCAACAGCTAAGCCAAGCTGTTTACAAGAGCAAAAGCTGAAAATGTTGACCTTCAGAATATTGAATGCAAAATGTAGAATGCTCAGAATATCTACAAATGCTGGCAGCTCATTTGTGGAACATTTTGGAGTAGGGTTTACCCTTTCCTCATTGCAGTACAATCTTAGAGTTGGTATATACAATTGACAGCAGGTGTGGGGGCACAGCCTACCACATGGGTGTGCAAGGGGGATGCCTACTGCAAAAACAAGGTTTTATGCTTTTTAGCTCAGTTTCAATATCAGTTAAGTGGCAAGGGATATTAAAAGTCATTATTTCTCACAGAAAGGGTAGCAAGAAGTTTGGAACAGTGGAAGACTAGCATTGCCGCAAAAGACACACTGTTATAGCATTAGGTCAAGCATACCTACTAGCTCTATGTTCATGGCTCATAGGGTCAGACTGAGAAAGAAAGAAAAGTGGACTACCTAAGTATCGGTAAAAAGTGTCACTTGTCTGTCTTCTTGTCCTGCTGTATTAATTAAATCTCTTTGCAGGAATTTTCAGGCTGTTACATTAATGGTTAAGGTCTTCACCTCCCATGCACAAGTACAAGGGCAGATCCTGACCTCCTGCCAATGCCTGTTTGGAGTTTCCATGTTTTCTCTGTGCCTCTGTGCATTCCTCCCACCTCCAAAAAACATAATGTGTGTTTCCATCTAAAACTCACCAATGAATGGAGCGTGGGCAGCAGCACAAACTCTACATGGTGCCCTATATGAGGAAGAGTTGCACAGACCAACTACTTTGAACATCTACTGTGGTGCTCAGTATCCTCAAAATAGGAGAACATGGATAACAGACTGCAAGTTGTGGCAAGAAAATCAACTCAATGGTGTAAATCATGGCAATAGGTGATTCAGTCTGGTTGACTAATGTTGGCAAAATAGGCATGGGTATTTACCGGTGATAAGTAGGGTGAGGACCTGGCCTACTCCAACCTATGCCAGGGGTGTGTGTGCTCCTATTGGTCAGTGTGTGCCTGCCATAAAGCCCAGCAGGCCTGGGTCAATGAGCTACTGGCCTACCAGTGTCCATTTACCCAGCCTGCATTAACTGGTTTAGCTCTGTTGAGAGAAAGCTGGACTTAAAACCAATCAACCTGCCAAACATGAACAAAGAATTGCTACACTTAATGTAGGTTCACTGACAGGATGGAGCTTGGAAGTGGATGACATGATGGTATGGGGGAGGCTGGACATCTTACGTATCCAATAGCTAAGATGGAAGGCCAGTGCAACAAAGCTACTTGGCTTGAGATCCAGAGTCTACTACTCAGGAGGAGGACAGGCTAGAAATGCTGTTGGAATTGTGATGAGAGACAGGATTCAGAAGGCAGTGAGGGATGTCATCAGATTTAGTGACATACTCATAGCAATCGGACTCCAGTGTAATGATAGGACAGTATTGATAATCTCAGCCTATGTCCCACAGCAGGGTTGTGATAGTGAGGGAAAGAGTGCATTCATATAGCAGTTGCAAGCCCTACTAGATAAAGCAGGACAACATGAATTGGTGACCTGAATGCACATATCGGGACAGACAGAACAAGATACGAGGACTGTCCGGGCCCACATGGGTAGGGAATCAGGAAAAAAGAAGGACAGACCATTCTAGACTTGTGTCTGTAAAATAGCTTGATAGTAGCCAACACATTGTTCAGAAAAAGAGACACAAGATCACATACAAGAGTGGCCAACATGCAACTCAGGTTGACTTCCTCCTAGTAAGGAAAGGGCACTGGGGTAGAATCAGTGATTGCAAAGTCATTCCCAGTGAAACAGTCAGCTCACAGTATAAACCACTGGTTGCCACAATCAGGTGCAAGTAGTGGTAAGAGAAGGCTCAAAGGTCAACAGAGACCAGGCTGAAGACCTGGAAGTTGACTGGAGAGAAAGTGCAACAGTTCAATGAATTATTCAGGGTTATAGCACCCCAAGAAGAGGAGGAAATAGGTGGAGTTGAAGAAGAAAGACAGCACCTAACAACAGCATGTGTGAGGACTACAGAAAGGATATGTGGCCAAGCCAGGTATGGAAATGAGGAACATAAGGAAAGGTGGTGGTGCAATTCAGAAGTCCAGGAAGTCATCAAAAGAAAGAAGAAGTAAAGACCATGCTAAGAAGGAATACTGATTGGCTAACAAAGAAGGTAAGAAAGGAGTTGCAATCTCACGAGTTAATCTGCATATCTCTGAAATGCTCTGTGATTACAGTAGGCTGTTTTTTGCTGCAGTAATTACCTTTGGAATTCAGTACATATTCTTAGCATGAGCACCCCCCTCATTCATCCCCCCAACACATACATACACACACACACACACACACACACACACACACACACACACACACACACACACACACACACACACATCCAAATACACTCACACACACACACACACACACACACACACACACACACACACACACACACACACACACACACACACACACACACACACACACACACATACACACATACAAATACACACACAAACACACACACACACACACACACACACACACACAGCGTGTGTGTGTGTGTGTGTGTGTGTATATATATATATATATATATATATATATATATATATATATATATATATATATATGTATATATATATATATATATATATATATATATATATGGGTTCCCTTCAGATGGTCGAACTTTTAAAAGTTCAACTTTCGTATGGCCGAGACCATATGATCGAACTTTTAAAACTTCAAACAGTCTGAATAGGAATCTCCATAGAGCGCAGAATGGGAAGATTTCCCTTTAGTGCAGTCTCGGAGATGGTGTATTTAAATAGCTGGGGGATGCAGGGGGGCTTGCTCCCCTGCTAGCACTGTTTATTTATTTATTTTCACGTTGTCGAACATTCAAATGTTCAATCATATGGTCTTGGCCGTATGAAAGTCAAACATTTGGATGTTCGATTATGTGAAGTAGACCCATACACACACACACACACACACACACACACACACACACACACACACACACACACACACACACATATATATATATATATATATATAAATATATATATATATATATATATATATATATATATATATACACATATACATATACACACACACACACACACACACACACACACATATATGGGCTTCACCACATGCACTGCACATTATGTGGGGATTCACCACCACACCCCCTTACTTAAAAACAGTTGTCACACAACAGTGGGAAAAAGTTCTATAAATAGAGAAATTCAATTATTAGTCATACTCGACCGATTCAAAACTTGATGAAAGTGGGAATCCTCTCCACAAAACTGATGCAATGCATAGTACACAAATTCAAATGTCAATAATATCACAGAATATATTGACATTATCCTTAGTAAATTTATTTGGGTATTTGAGGATAGAACCTCAGTCTGTTTCTATAAGTATGGTATTTATTGCATAATATTTTCTACAGCATTGGAATAAATTATAAACTTATAATTCAGTTTGATTTTACTCATATGTCAAAGATGATGATATGATAGGTCTGTTTTGCCTACTGAAGATATAATCACAAGTGGGCAGGGAAACATTTTATAAATGCCTTTATGATATCTTAGATATTGTCAAGTTTTGTACAGCTTATTCCACATTATATTCATCAACAGAATCCATCCAATCCTGATGAATCACATCCTGCTGCTATGACAACACCATGAGCAGAGTCACAGCAATCCACAAAGAGTACTACATAAACAAGGACGGAATGTAGATGGCATTATTCTTCTGCCATATCACACATAGTCAATTGATATCGGGACATGTTCACTTGCTGATGAGTATTTACCCAGTAAGTATTACATTCTTGCAATCACTTATAAGGAGTGAATTTTCAATTACTTTTTCATCTTGGAATTTGGTCCAGAAAGTGCTGTGTTATGTAGGGGACGCATATGCTTTACACTAGACTCTTATTCCAAGTATTGTATTTAATGCCACTGACATTAATGGTATGAACAAGTATTGAAAAAAATATGCTCACCCTGCATATAAAACTAAGGGGACTAAAAACTTTTTCACTACTTGTATCTTACTATCCATATCTGCAAAAAAGAGCTGCCAGTTTGTTAGTTTTTGTATTATCTTTTGTATAGTCTCTTCCTGCATATCCTTAGCTGCCATAATAGTAGACTTTTTAATCCGTGCTGCTAAATACTTTATCTTACTGTATCCCTGTAAATATGGCTATTGTTAATTCATGTGGGGGTACATAATTTACAGCTATAGCTTTTGTTTTATCTTCATTAATTCTATAGCCCAAAAGGTCATGAACCTGTCTCAAAATGTTCGACAACACTGAGAAGTCTTTTCTGAATTCATCAGGCATAAAACCAAATTTTCCAAAACTCCATGCCAACCACATCCTCAGACGTCTGAGTCCCTTATTTCCTATGTCAATGGCTCAAAATATAAAGCAAAACAACAAAGTGGAAAGATGACACCACTGCCTGGTTCCACTGTTCAGACACAACTCATGAGCGAGGAACCCTCCCACTTTAATCCTTCCTCTAATCCTTCATATAGCCTCATAATTAGCCTTATTATTATATCAGGGAAGCAGATACTTCCATTGCCGTACTCATAATCCCAGCTTACTCTGTCAAATGATTTCCCTGTATTAAGACCCAACAGCAACAGCAGTATTTTCTTATATTCAGCTTTCCTCTGGATCATCATTGTTCTGTTAATGCTGCCAAATGTTTGCCTCCCCTCCACAAAACCACAATTATCCATAGCTATTAATTTTGGCAAAACATTTGGTATTAGTTTAGCCGATATAGACATAAACACTGTATAGTCATGGTTTATAATTTAAATGGTTCTGTATGAAGCTGGGTTTGATGGACCTTTACCATCTTTAAGTATTACAGACACCACAACTTTCTTTCAATATGTCGGTGCTTCCACTCCTTTTAAAATACTGTTAAACAAAACTTTCCAGATCTTTAGCACTTCTTCCCTCCTAACTTCCAAACTTCCACAACAATACCATCTGATTCTGGAGACTTTCTTGCAGATTGTTTACACATCAACATTTTTATCTCATCTTCTCCAGTCTTAACTGCTAGTTATTGAGCCTCATCTACCCCTAACCTTGGCATACTTAAGTCTTTCATAAGTATTACCATTTCTGCTCTTTTTTGAGTTCCACATTTTTCTGATTTATATACATTTTTCAGAATATCTCTAATACCTCTACAGGATCTCTGGTTAATTTTTCTGGTTAAAGACCCTCTAAGCCTAGCAACAACCCTTTCTACTTTCTGTTGCCTAAGTTATTATGTTACAAATGTTAGTGTTCTGTAGTTACTATCAAACTAAAGTTGTTTTTCAGCAATTTTATTAAACTCATGTATATTATCTTGATATTCCTTTATTTTCTCTTTAGCACTCTGCAGCTGCATCTGTTCATGTGTGAGACTCCTATTATTATGTAATATTTCAACCACTGTCAACCCTGCTAAATAATTATTTTTGTTTCTTAACCATATCTCTTTTTCTTTTGTTTTACCCTATTTAAATTCCATTTCCATTTTTTACCACTCACTAGCTATAACTTCTGAAGATGTTTCTATATTCTCTAATAACTCTTGAATAATTTTCAATACCCATTCCTAAAATTCATCCTTTTTTAACAGGTAGATGAGAAAGTGCCCGTGTCTCATTTTTACTTCATTACCCTGCATTTTTACCATAGTTTTATTGCTATATAATCATAAATAGTTATTAGATGTATATCAAAGCTTTCAATTAAATTCACTTGTTCCTGGGAAATGTAATTTCTGTTTAGCCTGGCTGAAGTTATTGTACCATGGGGAATAATATGTAAATTATCTCTGAGTTCCTACTGATACACCCTCACTGTTGCAAATCAAGTACCAGTACCCACCTATAAGTAATTCATTAACTTAGAACAAACACACAAGATTATGAACATCTTCTAAAAATCAAGTTTAATCTTCCATATAGGCACAGTTGCCGCAGAACAAATACACAAGATTATGTACATCTTCTAAAAATTAAATTTAACTTTCCAGATAGGCACAATTGCTCCAAGTCAATATTTGTACTCACAGGCATTACCTAATTGGAAATTAAGGTTATCCATGCTAAAGTTTATGTTACAGGCTGTGCTCTCACTTATATTGGCTGCTGCTGTTCTTTTCTTATCTCTATTCCTGTCCTAAATGTTAGGGTTGTGTGCTTTCAGAAAACATTAACGTTTACCCTTAAGAAAAAATTGGTCTGGCTATCGTTAAATAAAACTGTATTTTACACTTCTGTATTAAATGCAATTAAGTATTAGGGCTGCTAGTGAAGCTGCTATCTCTATTCATGTCCAGTAATTTCAAACTTTATTTTTTACTAAACTGCTTGCCCTTGTGTGATGATATGAGGTAGTGCCATCTGTGCCAGGGAGAGTAGGGCAGTACATGTGCAACATATGCCAGCATAGCTAGCTGGAGTTTTGTAAAGAATTTTATGTCATTTGACTATCATACTGATTTGTACTACATCATCAAGTACTAATTCCTAAAAAAAAAAAAAAACTTCATCTCTTCTTTCCTAGAACACTGGCACAACACAAATCATCCTTTGCCATCACCTCTCTCAGAAAAAGCCATCATTAAAGCTGAACCTCAATACCAAACTACTTGGCATCATAATCATCGATGAACTAAAATTCAACCTCAGTGTTCAACAATGTGTATAAAAAACCCACCAGAAACCTGGGCTACTTTACAGAAATTGGAAATTTCTTATATCTGCCTCCGAACTTTCTCTGGCTCATTCACTCCTCTTACCATGTCTACTTTACATTGTCCTTATCCTTACTAATATTCAGTCTACTCTTTTGACCAAACTAGACCAAACATAGAATAAAATAGCCAGATTTGCCACTAACCTTCCTCACATCTCATCACTGTCTCACCCTAAAGAAATGTCAATGGCCTGAATTCTCTCATCAACTACTACTTCCTCAATTACATATAACACAGTCTGTGCTCTACAGTCCCTATTCATGCCCCTCCCTCTCCAACCTAGTATCTTACTACATCCCCCTTCCAACACATCTTCACAACTGACAAACACCTTCTTGACATCTACAGACCTAAAAAGAACATTGGAATGTCTCTTTACAAGTACACTGTAGCTCATGCCTGGAACATACTCCCTTTCAATATAAGAAATATCTTCCAAAAACACCAGTTTAAAAGAGAATTAAAACACTATCTCCAAAAGACTTGGTCCTGCCATGCCAAGCCCCCCATGACATCACTATGGTCTCTACATCCCCTCCTTTGGACTTACTCCTCTTCTATTCTATTAGAAATATCACCTTCTATTTCATTTACTTTCTGACATATAATTCAGTGATTTTTACCCTCTTGCATCTAAAGGATGGAACTTATTCCAATGCTATGGCTCTTTAGTTAAACAACTGAGTGCACCTCTTTTACATTGTATACTTTTATGATGGAATTTTCATTGGATTATTGAGTTTCTGTGCTATAGGCTGGAGCTTATCTCCTCACGTTATGTGACTGTACTTTTGACTGTTATTGTTACTATATGTATTTTGCATGTCTGTATATTGTTTGGAGCTATTCTCCTGCAGTCTTTCCTGAAAATAGGCCCTTGACTCAGTTTGACCAACTCTGTTAACAAACGTCAAATAAATAAATAAATAAATAAAATTTGCACAGATGCTTGTGTTAAAAATGTATTTGTAAAGATGCTTGGGTTAAAATACATCAACAGTGTGTCCTGCTGGACAGAAAAGAGATATATATGTATGTCAGACAGTATTATCATAACTGATTAAATGTAAATGTTTTAACAGAGAATTCTGGAAGTGAAGAGGTTAATCTCAGTTTAGCTAATTTAGAAAAAAATAGGTTGAAAATTAAATGGGTTGGTTTAGAGCATAAAGATTTTATCTTACAGGAATGATTGCAGCCACAGACAAACATGTCCAGGAAAACCAAGAGTAGGAATCTTACTGTATTGTTCTTAGGGGTGAACTAATTGCTATACTAGTAGGGTGAACATTTTTGAAATTGTTTTATTGCTTTCAGCTGCAACAACATATATTAGCAAAGCTCTGGGTGTGTATTGTACCAGAAACATGTGACCACATGTGTTGTCATTCTATAACCAGTACTGAATAATTCTTTAGATATTAGTGGGAGATATGATGGAACTCTCATGGCAGCACTTTGTTTTTTGGAACTTGACAGCAAAGATCTCTTGCAGATATCTCACACAACCTTACACCTCATCTTGTCTTGCTGTAGTGAGCAACTCAACACTCATCATCTTGCCTTGCTGTAGTAAGTAACTAACTAGGGAACAGTAATTATTAAGTCAGTCAGGAAAATAATAGTGAGATTAGTTAAGTATTGTTTTTCTGCATTTGTGTGAATCTATCCAACTGTGTTATTTTTATATTTCCTGTGATTGAAACTCCAGTGTTTATTATAACTAGATATTCAGTATTCTCATATTTTCTATTTTATTATTTATTATTAAATATTCCTATACCTTTCATTGTGGTTGGTATGTCAGAAAATACGTTTAACATCCTAATAGTACTTATGCTTATTTTAGTGATGCTGTGACCACTCCTGAAAGCCTTGCTGCATTGGTAAAACTTTACCATTTGCATTAGTGTCAATTTTACTCAGTATAATTGGGTACCTTGCAAGAGCCTTAAAGTAGCTGACTGGTCACAGCATAATTACCTTATAGTCTGGGCAGAGGATGCACAGCTGGTAAATCTGTGTCAGCCTTTCCCAGGTGTGTGTGTGTGTGTGTGTGTGTGTGTGTGTGTGTGTGTGTGTGTGTGTGTGTGTGTGAAAATCAAATATCCAAGTGTTTGTGTCAGCTACTTGGAATAGGGATACAGAGTTCTAAAGTGGTCAGGGTAGAGTCTTGTTTGGGGCCTGGAGAGAAAGAGAGAGTGAGAGAGAGTGCAGCCCCAGGTTTGGAGTGGGCTCCCTGTGTGCTGTTAAGGGAAATTGTTCTTGGTGCAGAGAGCTGCATCTGAAAATACTGTGTGTATCCATTTTTGTTCCTAGTGGCCATCCTTCACCTGTGTCAGTGGTGAGGATTGAGGCTCCTTGATTACTGGCCTGGAGTTGGGATCATCATACTTTGTATCTTTAATTTTTCCATGTCCCTTAGCAAACAAGGCTTATAACTCTCAAGATTAATTGCTTGCACCTACAGACAGCTCATCTCCAATGAAACACAGTTGGCTATGAGAAAAAAACAGCTCACAACTCAGAACAAATCAAAAAGAGCAACTATCTTCAGCTGCAAACTTCTTGACTCCCACTGATTGTTTGCTAAACAAAAGCTAATATCATTGCATAAGCAAGAAACTTGGCACTTTTCGTAACATTCATCCTTTTGTCTTATTTTTCAAGCCTACTTGCTTTACATAAACCATTTGTTTTTAGATAAAGCAAATGGCATTAATCCAAACTTTCACTTATGCAAAATCAAGAGGAAGCATTTCAACTCTACATATAATACAAGCAGTGTGCTTTTACACCCCACCCTCCACTACAGCAGCACACCATATTAACTTTAACTTGCATTTGTGTGACCTTTCTTCCCTTTCTACCTTGTAAACTCAGTATTTCTTAGCTTGTTTACTTTAATTTCTTTAACACATGCAACAGACTCTGAAAAAAATGAAACTCACCCCCCCCCCACATTTAAAATATCCATGACTACATAGTAGACAAAACTATTTTACTATATTATATGCAGTTTATATCATGGAATGTTTTATACACATATTATTAAGATCAAAAATTGTTTTACTTACAGTGTCCTTCTAAACATTAATGGCATAAAGTGGGTTGTTTTACAGCAAACCCATAAGTTTAAAAAGTCAACAAAAGTCCAGTCTTTCTCAGGCACTTTTTTCTTGCAAAGCCATATTTCACAATTGTGATTAATACTCTTTATAATCTTACATTAATTCACTAATTTCAGTTTTGCCGGTCTTCTTGTTCATCTCCATCTCACAACACCAGACTGTGGTTCAAGTTCAAGTTTCTCCTAATTCTTCTATTTTTCTATTCAACTCCTCTACTTTTTTCTGTCTCTAAAGCATTTTCCTTTGGAAAATTGGAGATGATTTCATTGGCAACATTTCTCTATGAGGTTTATTGTGAGATGAATGACAAGCAGATACGCCTTCTGTTTGCTGGCTCACTTTTTGTTGGATAAACTTTTATATTTCCTCCTTAGACTGTCCTGCAACAAAAATGTCTTTGATCTTCCAGGAAAAAATACTCTGAAGATAACTGGATACAGCAGTTTGAATCTCACACCTGTCTCTCAGCATTCCTTGTTTGCTATGATACATTTTTATTTCTCTTCTGCCTGGTGTACAGTGAATAATTATTTTCTACAAACACTCTGCTCTCTCCAATTTTTAATACTTTATCTTTCTGCCAGTTTTGTCTTGATTAACTCTTTCTGCTGGTATGAGTGTATCCTTACTATTATAAGTCTGGTTGTTTTCTTGTGAACAGGATTGGAGCATTCACTCAATGTGCCCTTTCAGTTAATAAATCCTGCTGTGGAATACCAGTCCTGTTGCTTACTTGTACTTTCATAATATTAAAATAGTCTGCTCCTTCCAGTTTCTCTGGTACAGCAGAAAATCTCAGGCTTTCTCTGAGTGCTCTGTCCTATAACTCTACCTGCTTTTGAAACAGTTCTTCTTGAGAGTCTCATACTCTGCCAGCCTTTTCTTCATTCCATCCTGATTTTTTTTTTAGTGTTATCAGTTCATCTGAATAGGAAGTTAAAGCTTCTGGTTTTCCAACTTTTGTTATTTGAGTTAATACACTTCTTCAACATTTCATATATTTTAATCAGATCTGAAGACATTTGATTTATTTTTTTCCTCTAAATTACTGCAAGCTATCTCTTATACCATAACTTAACTCTGAACTTTTTTCCTAAACAGTTACAGGACTCTTCCCATTCAGTGTTTTCTCTTCACCTTTTCTAGCTGATTTTCTTCTCTAAATTTCTTCTTTGATGGCATCCAGGCAGTACTAGCCAGTAGCAGAATTTTTCTTAAGCTGGCAGAATTACTCTTATTTCTCAGTTTTCTTCATATTGGGAGAGCTGAACTTAAACTGCTGAACAGCGTGAAGCCATCTTGGAGGTCCTATGTTTTATGTATTCTTTTACAAATACTGATACTCTGCCATTTATCCCACTGTACTGGCAACAATGAAAGGGGTTATACTTTTAACACAAGATTCATCAGTGGTACTACTATCAACATTACCAAGCAAAGGAACACTCCCGGGTCACCATTTTTATGTTAAAGACCTCTCACATTTAACATCATTATCTTCACCTCTGATTTGTTAATCATTGGTTTCACAGTTTTCAGTTTTTTTAGAACTCTCTCTTTTGTTGGCATTTAAATGTTGTCACTATAAATGAAAGCTAAACTGCAATTTGGAATAGTTTGTAAGAATTGAGCTAAATATACCAATTGTAGAGCCATCATTACAGTGAAGCAGGTTTTCCATTTACCAGTGTCAGATCATGGCATTTCCAAAAATTATAAAAAGATGTGAACCCAAAAATGAACCTTGCAAAACTCCAACTCTTATAAATCTGAGCCTGTCTTCTAGATAACTAGTTAACACTTAGCTACATTAAGAGACAGCCAGAAAGTAAAGTTTCTCAGGCATGAGAAAGCATGACCTTGAGGGCATATGGTTAAGCAAATGACTGCCAATCAAGTACCCCTTACAGCCTCAAGGAATGTCAAACACTCTGAAAAGCTATTATTTTCACAAGAATGAACAACAGAATTTTCCTTTCTGAAATTTGTATTCATACTGAAGTTACGCTCCTCATTTATTGACACAAATTCTAAGTATACATAGGTTCTAGTTAAGTACTAGGCTAGCTGCCTTTTGAAGCCATTTTAAGCCTATCCATTTTTACTTTCTGTGCTTAAAATAGACTATCCCATTTAGTTATAGAGTAGCCTTACCCATCCCTAGGTTAATAATTATATATATTACCCCTAATGAGAACAACTAGGATCATAATAGATAATTTGAGGGGACCCATGCATGGGATAAATCATTTAAGAGCTGCATGGGTCCATCAGTAGAACAGGGTGCAATCCTGAAGTAAATGTTATGTTTCCCATCTATAGATCTAAACTGCACTTGAAAATGGACAGGGATGAACTTTGTTTTATGTGGATGAGAAGTCGGTTCCATTGCAGTGATATCCTCTGCGAAATATACCTGTCCCTCCAAACCAATCTGTTAATATTGCAGAAAAGTTTTATATCCCCAGACTGAGTACTCAAGATGCTATTTAACTTGCTGATGTGCAGTAAATCCATCAGTAATGGGCTGGAGGATGCCTTGTATGCTGAACACAGGTCACCTCTAAGCAGTCTGTAGGATTCCGAGTATAGTGACAGGGCTTTGAGTCAGTCCATATATGAAATATTATTTTGGCCTTCTATGCTTTGATTGAATAAGGTATTTTTGTAAGTGTCTGTCTTCTGAACAGATACATGGTAAAGAGGGCATTAAATTAAATGACTGGCCTAATGAGGGCTGAATAAATGGGGACAATAACATCCCTTGATCTATATACAGTCCCTTTGTTTATAACCTGTGCAATATAGAAGGAAGCATGTGACATCAACAGGACTTGCTGAAGAGGCAGATATGTCTCCCAGAATTTGCCTCTACTCTGGAATAAAGTTCCAATACAGGTTAAACAGAGCCCCTTGTTAACCCTTTCTAAGCATAACATGGATGACTGGATGTGAAACCACAAATTCACCACAGGAGTTTCACCTGTGTCCCTCTTGGATAGGGGCGGTTGGTGCTGATTTACAGTAGCTCTGCTTATAACATATATCATATCACTAGACCCTTAAGGGAACAAGAATTGAACTCAGCTAGGCTTGTAAGGGCCGTAGGGCCATTAACCTGGTAACCTCCTATGAACCTATGACTTTCTTACAAGAATAGACAAATGTTGGTAAAAATTTCACTCAGAACAGTGTCTGACAGTATCTTAGCACCTACATGAGACCTGTCCTGAGAAATGATTTTAAAATTACCGAATGTCCACTCCAAATAGCTTGTTCCTAGAACCAATTCATAATTTTGAGATAAGACCAACTATACCAAGCTGTTGCTCTTTTAAGTTTCTACACAATCTCAGGCTATGTATACATAGGTTCATAGTCATAGGTTGCATATTACAATGCCATTTCCCAATGCCAGTAAATAATCTCTTTCAATCTGTCTTGCTATGTATTCTACCTGAATGATATTGTACCATACCTTACACTTCAATCTTCAGGTTTTAAACCGACAAGGCACACCATACAGCTTCTTCAAGATATGTTCAGCTGAGTAAAATAAGTCAGTTAGTCTCCAGGTGCTGGCTTCTGAAGACTGCCCCTATTTATTGACACAGAAATGGACCTGCTCTCCCTTTTCTGGGTAAGGATCTTGTTTTCTTTAAATTAACAATCATGGGATCAAATTTTAGAATTGTTCTTTGTCAGCTTTCTATTCATGGGCAAATATATCGAGTGACTGCCTGAAGCCTAAAGCTATAAACAATCTAACTTTGTTCATAGGTTCATAGGTGTTTACTAGGCTAACGATGACAAGGGCCTTTTTAAGCCTAGCCATGCATCCTGAATCTCCGATATGTTCTGGTACCCTTGATAAGTGTAAGAGGGGCTTGGGAGATGAAATATTTACAAGCAGGGGCCTGGGAGATGAATCATTTACAGGCTGCCTCTGTCCGTTAAAGACATAGGTACCAAACCAGGGATAAATTTCCTGTTGCCCAACCAATTTTCCAAGTTGCACTTGAATTGGGTTAAGGAGGAACTCTGCTTCTCACGGATGGGGAACCTGTTCCAGAGACAGGGTAGTCTGTGGGATAAATACCTGTTGATCACACAGGAATGCATACACCATGACAGGCCTACAGTCCTGGAACAGTGTTCCATTGTTCCTCCCTCTGCAAATCTTCTGCATTTGGAGTTGTGATATCCTTAAGAAGAGTCTAGCAGAGATTTGGTTTCTCACTTTAGAAATGTGTTATCTTAGCTTTTGGTCCAAAAAGGTACTTGCATATGAGGCAACACTTCAACCTCCTCAGGTTATTCCAGAATGACAGAATATTCTGGATAACATCCCCTCACCCTAAAAATTGCAAGGCTTTAATTACAATGACCGAGGACCTCACTGTAACTTTATGGTAAGAATAGATTATTCTAAGAATGCCATAAATCTCATATAACAGTTAACTGTTCTTGGGTTGCTTTTATAAAAGCAGACCTGTCTGTAGATGCGTAGGTTATTAGGGTGGGAATGAAGCAATATATCATACTAGAATTAGAAACATGAAGTGTAAAATCAATAAATGTGACATACATGTTTTTCTTGCCTCTAAACCTGGAATGCAAGAAGATAAAAAAATCTCTTCTACAGAACTTCTTTTTGGCTATAGAAGAGTTTGGGGAGCTTGCCTTGTCTCTGTAATCATGTTTTAAAACTCCCAACTGATATTGACTGAGGCTTAAGGCTATTGTACTTTTCGTACGAGAACCCACAGAAAAAAACATACTTAAGCAATTGACCAAGAAAAAGAGAAGTAAAACAATATGTGGGTCAAAGCTATTTCAACACTGACTTGTACAGTTTGCAAGGATAGGGGTAGATGTTAATATGAAGCTGGAGTATGAATCTGGATGACATAATTCTGAAGGCATGACAGACTCATCTTCCCATTCTACATGCCTCTGGTAAGTCTTTGGCTTGAGTAATGTGCTCAGGAGCGTAGACTGGCAGAATTGTGGCGATGGGGAGTCACCATTTTTTTGAGGCAACAGATAGATTATACTGTGACAAAAGACTTACCTAGATTGGCGAGGATGAACTAGAATAGAAAGGGTAATCAGCAACTGACAATATGTGAACTCAGTGTGTAGTCCAGGGCAGCTGGCAGCAAATAAGAAGGATGAAATGAGGGTTCTGCTGACATATTCAAGTATTTGAAAGCCGGCCAACTACACTGGGGAATACAAGTAATCATGACTTAGAATTTCACCATTAGCATAGACTTAGGGATCAAATGAGCTTTGCAACTGAGCATGCCCTATTTATTCTTCAAGCTGACATGACCTTGGGGACAAGGATGCAGATAAGCATACTCACAGTACTGAAATGTGTCCAGTTATCTTGAGCAGCTTGTGCTAATGTCAGCACTAAAAAATCACAAACTGTTTAGAACTGAGTAAATGAATATTCACAGTATAGCAGTTCACAAACAATTCTTGTGCCAAAGGAATACATCCCTATAACTAGCTTTGTATGGCAGTTAATTGTCACAGTTGAAAAGAAAGTACATCTTTCCATGTATCTTGGGGTAGCACTTTGACGGGTGAGTAAATTTCTACACTGACAAGTGGGTACTGGAAGCAGCAACATTAGGTCTGAGTACAAAATGTAAATCTCTGGCTACACCCCTGCTTGGAGAAAAAATATTTAAGTAAAGGGATACAGGTTGGACCACCATTCCATGTTGGGGGGGGGGCACAGGTAGAGTCTACCACTTTAGAGAATGCATATTTTCCTTTATGTTCTTCTGTTGTTTAGCTTTGTGTGCTGAGCTTTTATCACTCATTTATCCTTTACTGTCAAACAGATGATGTTCTGCATGGGATGCAATAGGAGACTTGCATAAAAGCTATAAGATCTGCAACATAAGAAAGAGTTAAGGACATATTCCGAGAATTGTTAGCAACATATCACAAGAGGCAGTAGAGACACTGAATAAGATGAAAGTTTCTAGAAACAGGTTGAAAAATGAAGAGGCAGATTAAGAAGAGTGAAAGCTTTAATGAAAGACAGTAGAAGCACAAAGGTGTATTCAGCAGATCAATTCATGATGTGTTCTTTTCCATTAGCACCTTTGAAAGATTTGAGAAAATCTAAATGTCATCGTCTGTCAAGCATATTTTCATTGCTAACTTTACACAATGCTACATTCTTTTTACAAATGAAAATAATTATGTTTTTAGAGTATGTATGTAAGGTTTAACAAGTCTATTTGATAATCTGCAATTAGAGCTGAATTAACAAGTTGGTCGAAAACATGCTTATGTAATTGATCTGCACATGTATGCATACACACATACATGAGACACACACACACATTTTGTAAACTGACTATAACAATGAGTCTGTTTTAGGGGTGAATCAGGAATGTTTGTCTGGTTATGCAGTTTTCACTTAGACAGACAGTCTGCATGTGCAGAGATGAAGAATCAAATCCTGAGCTACACGGTGAGGATCATTAGCTGCTCATTTCCCCACTAATGCATGAGCACATACAAATACACCCATGCATGCTCGTGTGTGCCTATGCATACCCCCACATGCATACACACATGCATACACACACAAAACCACACTCAACTCTTCTACAGGTGGTTGAGGTGAAATTCCACAGGCATCAATTGCCCAAAGCAAAAGATGGTGAGGAATACCATGCTGATTCTGTTTTCCATAGGACATGATTGCCAGTGTGAATTCTAAGAGTTTACTGCCAATTATTCCCATCTTTTAGGAGATTTCCCACTTCTTCAGTTGATACGACCATGGAGTTGGTATATGTACTATCAGGGAGTTCCCCCCCCCCACATTAGTTGGGTGCGAGGGGGGGTGGGCAAGCATGGGTTTAACTTCTTCACCCTTCTGTGTTCCAGGCATTATTTTTTAACATTTTTAATGGTTGTGGTTTTACAGCTCAGTGGTCCATAACAGGAATCATATATACATGCACACCCACACACACACGCACGCACACACAAACATATCCATACGCATGCACACATGTATTTGATTATATATTTTCTATATGAAAATATTATTTTTTTAGTTAAAAAAGAATATTGTATAATGCACAAATTGTAAATTACAGTTTTCCAACATGGTACTTTTCTAGCAAAATAGAATGCAGTTAAGCAGTTAATAGCGTTCATGTGAAAACACAAATCTTAAGTTATCAACTGCAGTGTGTGCTGTAAGCAGGTTACCTACTTTCTTTTCTTCACACTTAGCAGCTGGAAATGTTTTTATTACAGAATGTCTAAATGAATGTGGAGTTCTATTTTGATAGTGAGCTGTATCAAACTTTTGTAAATGGCTTGACAGCACACCAGCAAAGCAAATAAATTAATTACAAGAATCATTTTAGATAACGCAGCAATTCTCCTGAGCTTGCAATTTTTCATAATTACTTTTTATTATTTTCAGTTTGCTTCATTTAACACTTTGAATAGTAGGACTTCATTTCTGTTGATTGCTTTTACATAGCAAAAAAATCTTAACATTGGACATTAATCACTGATTCACCTATGAGAACTGCAAGCCACAAATCAGGCCTTAAAATGCTTGTGAATGTTCAGTAATATATTTTGGCTTCAAGTTGGCATATATTTTCTGGATCTTGTTAGAACAGACTATACTAATCCTCATTTTGGTACATCTATTTCCTTAATTGCCACATTTAGGAAATTGAAAGTACTAGAAACTCAACATAGATTTTTCTATTCTGTTCATGCTGTAATAATTCTTAATTAAACGAGCAAAGGAAGTCCACTATGTGGTACTTAATGAAATGTTCTAGTGGAATCAAAGCATATGCACTCCTTACTTGTATGCATATTTATGTGTTCTGTAGAAACAGAATAGTTTTTCATTTTAATTTATTTTTAATTCAGTCTTGTTTTCTGTAATGCAGAGCCTGCATGCTTACCATGAAACATTGTTTAATGGGAGTTTTAATGTTGTAGCCGTCAGCTGTCCAGCTGTCAGTTCAGTGAAATAGAATGGATTTCTTCATTAGAATCCTATGACTTTGAATTGGAATTCACATCACTGACATTCCATGCCATGTTTTTCAGAGTAAACACAGCGAGAGCCTCATTAGAATCATTGTCATCAAAGCCAAAATTGTTGAATATAAATAAAAGATTTTGCATTTTTGAAGCTTCCACTATGAGTGGATGTAGTTTAACCCAATGAGTATCAGAATCACCAAATTGTATCCTCCCCTCAAAAAAATAACCAAAAAACACTTGTGTTTTTTGCAAGGGGAAAGTCTCCCTTCCAGATTTATATATACAAACTCCATGGTAGCACCACTCGAAGAAGGGGGAAATTACTCCAAAGAAGGTATCACTGCTTGCAAAACTTGCTGACAGTGGTTTCTTAAGGAGAAGCTCCAATCCTCGCCTGGTTACATTTCGGCCAAATGATGCTCGGAAATGCAATCTTCATCTACCTATAGATTACCCTTTCTTAAAAAGTCCAGTACATCAGATTCACATGTCATAATGAAGCATAGGGGTTGTTCCCTTTCCTTCTGTAGTGTATAACCAAATTAGTAAGTTCTTAGATTATAGTAATTCTCTTAGAATCCATCAGGAATATAATGAAGCTAGTTTACATATTCTCTTTATTTATTTGAGACTGTCATGCGATGTTTTGAACTCTGATGTCACTGTGAATATATATTTAGTATTGGTAGGTGCGTGCGTGAATGGGCATGCCTTCTTTGAAGGTTGGACGTCGGGCTGGCAACTCGGCACCGTAAAAATCCACTGCCAGTCATTAGCAGACTGGAGTTCCGCTGTGGCGACTCCTAACTGGGAAAAGCCGAAAGACTTTATTGTCTTGTTCTTTCATTTTTTACTATTACATATATTTAAACCTTTCATTGTGGCTGATCTGTGTAGAGATATTTAAGTTCTGAGAGTACTTGCATATGTATTTGGTGACACTGTGTGTGCCACTCCTAATAGTTTTGCTACCATTTCTGGTAATATTAATATTACACAGTAAAATTGGACACCCTTTGTTGAGGTCTTTAAAGTAGATTCCAAGGGGTTATGGTGGCAGTGGTAACTACCTTATAGTCTGGGCAAAAGGGGTCCTAGCTAGTAAACCTGTGCCAGCCTTTCTCAGGTGTGTGTGTGTGTGTGTGTGTGTGTGTGTGTGTGTGTGTGTGTGTGTGTGTGTTTGTGAGAGTGTGGACATATGTGTGTGTGAGTATGTGTGCGCTCGTGTGCGTGCGTGCATGTGTGTGTGTGTGTGTGTGTGTGTGTGTGTATGTGTGTGTGTGTGTGTGTGTGTGTGTGTACACATGCAAATCAATCTCAAAGAGTGTGTGTGTCAGCTACTTGGCAGGGACATGAAGCACTGGTGTGTGTGTGAGAGAGAGAGAGAGAGAGAGAGTGTTGGAGGATTTGGCTTGAAACCCTGACTAAGGACTCTGCTCTATATCTGTGCCAGTGAGGAGTCTTACTGGGGGATTTGGAGAAAGAGAGAGGAACCAGCCCCCAACTGACTGTGGTCTGTGTGTGCTTTTAAGGGAAATTGCACTTGACACAAAGAGCTGCATCTGGAAATACTGTGTATGTAATTGTTAAACTCCCAATGAACGTCTCCCACTGTTGCCAGTGGTGAGGATTGAGGCTCCTTGATTACTGGTCCAGTGGTAGGGCATCACATAATACATAACTCTTCCTGTTTTGATTAGGAATATGGGATACTACTGACAGAACCCAGACTGTAAAAGTAGCCTACTCCAAATCTAGCTCCAGACAAGTGACAAGTGGAGTACTTCAGGGTTCAGTCCTGGGACCGCTCTTGTTTGGCATCTACGTCTCTGAAGTACAGGCCAACACTAAGGGACTCTGGCTAACAAAGTTCACAGATGATGGGAAAACATTGAGCCATTATTGAATCCCCAAATGATGTGCATATTCTATAAAAGGGCCTTACAGAAACAGATGATTGGTGCCAGAGCCATGGGCTCAAGCTTAATGCCAAGAAATGTATAGTTATCCCCTTTGGGAAAAAACATATACCCATGAATTACCACATAGGTGGCAGTACACTAAACACCAAAAGTGTGATGAGAGACTTAGGGACACAAGTGGAGAGTGGTCTCAGCTTCGATAACCACATCGCCACAACAGTCAGGAAATCCTTCTCTGTGGCACACCTCCTCACTAGGGCTTTTCATCCAGAAAAAGGAGGTCATTGTCCCCACTGTACTCATCCCTCATTAGACCCATTATAGAGTACAACTCCCCATTTGGTATGTACCTGACAATACATCTGCAACAGCTGGAAAGGTCACAGAAATACCTCACTAAAAGAATCACAGGCCTAAAGCAGATGCCCTATACTGACCATCTAAAAAATCTCCAGCTATACTCTGTGGCATATCGTCTACTCAGAGGCGATCTCTGCTTAACATACAAGGCCATGTCAAACCCTGAGCTGCTGGACATGCTCCACTTAAAGAAATCCCAATCCATCAGAGCCACACGCACCAGGGATCTAAACCTTGTCATCACAATGAACAAAACATGCTGGAGGGATAGGTTCCTGACCCAGAGA
>NC_056731.1:1683193975-1683236475 GCF_019279795.1 Protopterus annectens | reverse complement strand
CTACTACTATTATTACTACTACTGCTACTGCTGCTACTATTATTACTACTACTTCTACTGCTACTACTATTATTACTACTACTTCTACTGCTATTACTATTATTACTACTACTTCTACTGCTACTACTATTATTACTACTACTTCTACTGCTATTACTATTATTACTACTACTTCTACTGCTACTACTATTATTACTACTACTTCTACTGCTATTACTACTACTGTTGCTACTTCTACTAATATTACTGGGCCCAGACAGCATACTGGGCAAGGTGTTAAAAGGCTGTGCTGATCAACTATGCACAGTGCTCAAGAAAAATATTTAACACCTCTCTTGCCATGGAGAAAGTATCCTCAAGCTACAAGGAAACTAGCATCATCCCACTAAGATAACCACTCCCTCCAGCCCTAACGACTAGAGACCAGTCACTCTGACATCAACTGTTATGAAATATTTTGAGTGGCTGATCAAAAAGCATGTTTCATCATACTTACCTCCTGATTTTGACCCTCTGCAGTTTGCGTACAGAGCTAACTGATCCACGGCTGATTCCATATCAGTAGCCCTAACACATCTCCCTTGAGCATTTAGAGGGCAAAGACAACTATGTGAGGATGCTGTTCATAGACTTCAGCTCTGCATTTAATACAGTGGTGCCAATGCAGCTGATAGAACTGGCACATTTAGGAATCAGTAAACATCTCTGTAACTGGATCCTGGACTTACTGATTGAGAGACCACAGAAGGTGGGTTCGTGTAAGAACACATCATAGTGCATCATGATTAACAGTGGGGTTCCACTGATATGTGTTCTCAGCCCACTGTTATTCACCATCCTGATCCACAACTGCTATGCTAAGTACAAGTCCAACCATATCATCAAGTTTGCTGATGACACCACAGTCATGGGGCTCATCCCAAAAGAGGATGAAAGGGAGTACAGAGAGGAGATGGCATCTCTGATCAGTTGGTGTGAGGGGAAAAACCTTGACCTGAATGTAAGCAAGACCAAACAGATTACCATCAACTTCAGGAAAAGGAGAACAAACCACCCAGTACTCAGGATTAATGGTAAGAGTGTGGAGAAGGTTAAGAATACAAAATGCCTGGGTGTACACATATCAGAGGTTCTCTCATGGTTGGGAAACACCAGCCAACTGGTCAAGAAAGTACACCAATGTCTTTATTTTTTAAGGCGGCTGGAAAAGCCAAGTTTCCTCCTCATATTCTCTCCACCTTCTGTAAAGGTGCAATAGAGAGCATCCTCACTGCAACTTCACAGTGTGGCTTGGAAGTGGCACAGCTACAGAAAGGAACAGTGGTGAGGGCTGCAGAGACGGTAACAGGTTCCAGTCTTCCATTGATACATCTTTATTCTGTAAGAAACATCAGAAAAGGCTACCAAAAGAATACAGGACAGCACTCATCCTGCAGATAGACTGTTTAAGAATCTGGCATCAGGCAGGAGATATCACAGCACCCGTTGCAGGACTACAAGATTCAATAACAGTTTCTACCATACAGTGATTAGACGTCTGAACTCAGGCACTAGTCCCAGGGGTCTGAACACATAAGTCAGTTTTTATTTGTGTAATACATGCCTACATATATTCGAAGTAAGTGCAATATTTATTTATTATATCCACAGTCAGTACTATTTAGCCCACTCAAGTGCAATATCACTTAGGCATTTCAATCTGTAGTGTGTTTTGTATTACTTTAAATAGGGTAGTTAATTTAATTCAGGGGAGGGTATTCTTTTCATATATGAGTGTTGGTAAATGTATGTGCTCTTTCTTGCATGTAATGGGAGTAGTATTGTATTTGTTAGTTATGTTTATTCCCCTACTTGTATGTGTTGTTTCACTTTCCTTTGTAATCTCATGAACTGAGCAGATGCATGAAATTTCATTTAGGCTACAAGTGTGTAGTTCTAAATGACAAAGTTTACTTTGACTTTGGCTTACTACTATAACTTAAAACATCTTTCAGGGAAAAAAGTAGCATTCTTTATGCAATTCCTGTAACAACTGCAACACAAAGTGTGGACAAGTTTAGGCTTAGTGTGCTATTTATATTTTCATAGTGCTCATGAAAGGATCTATAATGCTTTTATCATTTGGTGGGATTAATGTTAAAAATGGTTATTCAGTTATTTAGATGGTGCAAAAAGGAGTTAAACTGCTGGGTGGGTATTGAAAAATGCACCCCTGGTATGACTGGCCTGTTGCGACTTGAAAAATGAGGTTAGGTCTAACAGTGGGTACTGGCAAGGCATAAATATCCACTGGACCCAGTTGCCATGTATATTCAATGACTCTATGTTTCTCTAGTAGCCAGCACTGAAAATTAATGAATATAATATGAAGATTGCAAAGAGGAAGTCAAGGCTTTGTAGGTGGATTGTGAAAGGTTTCTGACTATGTTGTCCATTCCAAATAAATTCTGGAAGCATTAATTATGTTGTGGCGATAAGTTTATTTAGAATAAAAGTGAATCTAAAATGGCTGACTACATGACTAAATCTGTATGCTTGAAACAAAGTTCTGTAAGCTTAGGTGGCACCTTCTGGAATATTATTTTGCAATTACAGCTCAAACTTTTTAACTGACAATTATATCATGCAATAATTATTTTTTTCGTTACTTAGATGACAGCTCAGACTGACACCCCAGTAAAAGGCTCTCATAACTTGACAATTACTGATCATGTTCCCAGATTTAGTATATCTAGCATTGCCCAATTTATTGTAATAAATCAAGGTCATAACATAAAGGTGGGCTGTCTGCATGTTTGTAACTCTCCTAGTCAAGTAATGCTCCCAATAGCCCTTTCTTTGTAACAAAGCAGAGCTGTGATTTCATATATAGAACTGCAATAAGCAGTTGTGGCATAATGTCTGTGATAATGTCACATAACATAAATATTGTTTGTGCTGGCTTCCTGAGAAGCAACATCTAAAATAACTGTCGCAGAATACAAATATCCATTCTGGTACAGCCTGGTTATAAATAATGTCTAAAATAATTCTAAAAAATTCATTTTCACACTTATACTTTTAGTATTCTATCCTGCTAACAGATCAGCACCAAAAATATCTTGGAATTTGGTTAAGCCCCTTCCTTCCTCTAAGCACCCTGCTGATACCACAACAGGTGAGGGTTTTGCCCAGCTTAAAGCAATTTAATCCATTTTTAGCTTGCTGATATCAGTTCAAGAAGAGTCCCAGTAATCAACATACTCATTACTGAAGCAGAATATGTTCTCATCCAGATTGCAATTAATTCCAGCTACAATACTGCCAGTATAACAATAACAATAAATAAAATATCTAGATTAACTTCTTTATCCAATAGATTCAAACATCACAGTATTACCCTAAAAATGGCAGTATGGTTTCATGTCACTGCAAAAACTGCACTTCTTCTATCGATCCTAACCTTCAGATTGTGTACTTTAAATATCGTCTCTAACTACCGAACAGACTCATATCCAGTCCTGTTAATACCATCTCAGAAATCAAAACAAAGGAACCATTACTCTAAAGTAAATTGATTTTGGCTTGGCCCTTGATGAAAAAAAAAATCAATAAAAAGCACTCCACAAACAGGAAACAACTATCCACTCACCTTCATAATCAAATGACTACTCAATTTCTAAAACTAAGTTACTTGAACATTTAAAAAACACACATGCTTAGCATTGTTTCCAAGATAATGGTTAACTTTCCCTGTCTAAGCACTCAGTGTCCTTTTATAGACTTAAATGGACCATTTTGAAGTGTTGGGGGAAGAATGGTGATCTTCAATTTATATATCTGCCAAAAGATGTATAAGATATGGGTTAGCTAGAGTGATTAGGGAGAGGGTGCATCCATAGGAACTGATGTTTGGGGAAAATTAAATAATATGGTAATATCTTTAGAGATCTAGGCAGTGACATAACTGTAATCTTATGGGGGCAGGTATGCACTTTGGCAGGTGTCATGTAAAGCAATGGAAGCAAGATGAGGAGAACGGAGCAGGGTTTTTCTGTAACAAATAAGGTCCCAAGACAACAACCTTTTGGCTGTGTGATTTTCAAGGGAGAAGGGATAAAATGAAAATGTATTAACCAAAATATTCCAAACCTTCCAAATATACAGGATAAGGCAAGGATAGCATACATTTGCCAGGGATATAGAGACTATATAGGAGGCAGTAGGGACATTGTGTAAAGCAGTAAAGGTAAATAAATGCAATGATGGGAGGTTAAAAGGGTAGAAAGCAGGAGTTAAGCAGTGGTAACAAAAGTGGGAATCAAGTGGCTGCAAGAGTAGGTAGCAGCCACTAGCAGCAGGTGGCAGAACTACGGAACCAGAATGAGTAGGTAAAGGATTAAATCCACACAGATGGGGGGAAAAAGAAGGCCTAAGACAGAAAGGGTGGAAACTTTGTAATGGAGTAGGCCCTAATATTTGTCTTTGCCTTCAGTCAGTTGTTAATTAGGTGCACTGAAAGCACCTATTATTGCAGTCTCTCCTAACAATGAGGTGATGAAACATTTGCCAGAATATTATATGGTGGTATAGTAAAGGCTTACCTACAGAGTGCACAGTGTAGCCATGTGGCACAGTGAAAAGCTTGTGCCTACTCTGTCTGCATTGCCCAATGTGATCAACCCCTGTGAAAGAACTAGAGCCACAGGATGCAATGAAAATGTCAATCTTCACTCTGTTTTGTACTTTCCTCTGTGGCCAACCTTTGTGGGGACTTAACTTATCCAGAAGATATTCATCATGCAACAAAGGTGCTGTTTTTATGTCAAAATATTTTACCTCTTTCCATATAGTACTTACACATGTAAGGGAGATGCATACTGGAACTCACATATAGATCTTTTTACAGATTTTTTTAGTGTTGTACCTTTAATAGAATTTTCATGAGACCTTGGAATGATGTTATTAGACAATCAATACATGTTCAAAGCATGTAGATCAAAGTTTTCTTCTTGTGCTCAAATGTCAGAAATATGGCAAGACTCCATGAATGCACAATGATAAGAAGTACCCCCGTCATACAGATGTAATTTCACTTTGAGACTCCAGTGCGTTGTGTTACAATAATGCCAGACTGTTATACCAGACCATCACCAGGTACCCATGCTCTCACCATACCACTCAGTCTTTGAGTGTAAGAAATCTGAACAAAGCTAAAAATAATCAGGGAACAAAGGCCTATAATTAGGGACAAATTTTAAATATTGTTCTTATAAACTTAGAAGCATAGCTAGAATAATAGATTTTGCATTGCTAAATCCCTGCCAATTTCATATCAAAATATTTTTGATATTTTCAACTGTGTAGTCTTGATATAAAATGACCATATAAGTATTTCCGTTACAACTGGGTTGAAATACACAGCTGTCACCAGATACTTCTTTTGAAAGCAGCAAGTTCATTACAGAAATCCAATTTCTTTCTTGATACTCATATGTGTAACTGTTCATTGATATGCATTCTGTTTGGCACACGGAGATATGATAATTACAGACAGCTGTTCCATGTTCACCATACTCACATGTCTAATAAATAGTTTGAACTGCAATGGAAGATTATTACTGTCACATCCATTTATTGACAGCCTCTTTATTCCTCATTTTGCTTACCACATGCCTTTAATCTTCATTGTTGTAGTCAGCTAACAGAGCAAGTTGTAGTTTTATTGATTTGTTTATTTATTGTTTGTTCATTAACCTGGTAAACACAACATGCACCAGTGTATCTTTCTAGTCGTGACCAATGAACATCATTTGTTAAAGTGATGTTCTCAGCTTAATACTGAAGGCAACTGGAGATGCAGGGAATGATACCTAGGACTAATTACATATAATTCTCTTTAGCAAATTATCAGCTTTCAGACAGGTTGATGTTTGTAAGCTATCTACAAATGCTTGCTATTCACATTTTTATGTTTGTTTCGATCTATGATTTCTTACTTCTTTGATAGCATATATGAAGTAATCAAAGTGATAATTCACAGTACCGTCATGCTTGTATGCTACTGATTTATCAGCATATCACTCTCTCCTTTCAAATGCTGCCTTGATAGAAATTCAGAACATTCCACTTTGGCTAAACAGGCCTTATAAATGGGTGACAGAAGAACACTGGGGTTATTGTTCTTTTTTCAAATTCCTAGGGTAGATGGTTCGATTTTGACTTTGGTTCTTTAATTTTTATTAAGGTATTTATTAACAACACAATGAAAAAAGAAAGAATGAAAAATAAAACACTAGCTGTTTAAAATACCATTAAAAATATAAAATTAATTAAATAAATTATATAAATAATATAAAGGCTTCTGTGAAGAAATCGACACTCTAGAGCTTGACATTTATTTATTTTGTAACATTTACTTTTCTATATAGGCACATGTGGGTTTATTCTAGATATTCTTGAAAAAAGTGCTGATTAAGTGGCTGCTCCAAGATGTCTACATGTATTACGTTTATAGATGATTTTGTGCCAGACATCACTAATGACAGAGGCCCAAAACAGTAACTTCACTTTCCCAGTAAACAATGAGAAATGAAATAAAATAAAACATACTGTGAACCATGATTTTTGATGATCACTTCTTTTCCCAAGTGGCTGTTCACTTCAATGTCTATGATCTCAGTTCCTTTATTTATTTATGTATATATTTATTTATTTATTCATTCATTCATTCATTATTTCACTTTTATTTACTGGGATGATCTGACTATAAAAATAACATATTAAGCAATCAGAACTACAGTACCTATTGAGATAATGTGTTAACATAAAGACAGGTAGTTTACAATTATTATGACCCACCTACATGGATGTGGAGAGGTAGAAGAGGTGAGGAGATGCTGTGGCTTCAGGTGATAGTACGTTGATCTGTGACAAAAGAAAAACGATTAGAGTAAGGCCATTTTCTGGAGTAAAGGAAGATAAAGAGATTAGCCATGAGCACAGCAGGAGCAAAGCTATGTGTCCATTAAGTATTGTTTGAGTTTCAAATTGATTGGTGTATTACTGGTGGCTTGCGTGAGCAACAGGGACAAGGGATTCCAGAAACTTGAAACACTGGAGAAGGAGAGAGGGTTGCCTGCTGAGTTGTTTAGAATTTAAAATCATTAGAAGTTATCAGTAGCTAGGTCAATGTGGTCTGCTTGGAAGCATAATCAGAGTAAGTCAGTTAGTACAGAGCTCTGCTCTGGTTTATGGATGAGTTTATCTATGATGACTTGTCAGTATGGAGCACTGCTCTGGTTTATGGATGAGATTATCTATGATGAGTTGCTGGTACAGAGCACTGCTCTGGTTTATGGATGAGTTTATCTATGATGAGTTGTTGGTATGGAGCACTGCTCTGGTTTAAGGGTGAGTTTATCTATGATGAGTTGTTAGTACGGAGCACTGCTCTGGTTTATGGATGAAATTATCTATGATGAGTTGTTAGTATGGAGCACTGCTCTGGTTTATGGATGAGGTTATCTATGATGAGTTGTTAGTATGGAGCACTGCTCTGGTTTATAGATGAGTTTATCTATGATGAGTTGTTGATATGCAGCACTACTCTGGTTTAAGGGTGAGTTTATCTATGATGAGTTGTTAGTACGGAGCACTGCTCTGGTTTATGGATGAAATTATCTATGATGAGTTGTTGGTATGGAGCACTACTCTGGTTTATGGATGAGTTTATCTATGATGAGTTGTTAGTACGGAGCACTGCTCTAGTTTATGGATGAGTTTATGTATGATGAGTTGTTGGTATGGATTACTGCTGTGGTTTATGGATGAGTTTATCTATGATGAGTTGTTAGTATGGAGCACTGCTCTGGTTTAAGGGTGAGTTTATCTATGATGAGTTGTTAGTACGAAGCACTGCTCTGGTTTATGGGTGAGTTTATCTATGATGAGTTGTTAGTATGGAGCACTGCTCTGGCTTATGGGTGAGTTTATCTATGATGAGTTTTTGGTATGGAGCACTGCTCTGGTTTATGGATGAGATTATGTATGATGAGTTGATGGTATGGAGCACTGCTCTGGTTTCTGGGTGTTTATCTATGATGAGTTGTTAGTACGGAGCACTGCTCTGGTTTATGGATGTGTTTATCTATGATGAGTTGTTGGTATGGAGCACAGCTCTGGTTTAAGGGTGAGTTTATCTATGATGAGTTGTTGGTATGGAGCACTGCTCTGGTTTATGGGTGAGTTTATCTATGATGAGTTGTTAGTATGGAGCACTGCTCTGGTTTGTGGATGAGTTTATCCATGATGAGTTGTTAGTACAGAGCACTGCTCTGGTTTATGGATGAGTTTATCTATGATGAGTTGTTAGTACGGAGCACTCCTCTGGTTTATGGATGCATTTATTTATGATGAGTTGTTGGTATGGAGCACTGCTCTGGTTTATGTGTGAGTTTATCTATGATGAGTTTTTAGTACGGAGCACTGCTCTGGTTTATGGGTGAGTTTATCTATGATGAGTTGTTCGTACACAGCACTGCTCTGGTTTAAGGGTGAGTTTATCTATGATGAGTTTTTAGTATGGAGCACTGCTCTGGTTTATGGGTGAGATTATCTATGATGAGTTGTCTGTACAGAGCACTGCTCTGGTTTATGCAGGTGTTTATCTATGATGAGTTGTTGCTAAGGATCACTGCTCTGGTTTATGGATGAGACTATCTATGATGAGTTGTTGGTATGGAGCAATGCTCTGTGTTTATGGGTGAGATTATCTAGGATGAGTTGTTAGTATGGAGCACTGCTCTGGTTTATGGATGAGTTTATCTATGATGAGTTATTTGTATGGAGGACTGCTCTGGTTTATGGGTGAGTTTATCTATGATGAGTTTTTGGTATGGAGCACTGCTCTGGTTTATGGATCACTTGTTAGTACGGAGCACTACTCTGGTTTATGGGTGAGTTTATTTATGATGAGTTGTTAGTATGGAGCACTGCTCTGGTTTATGGAGGAGTTTGTCTATGATGAGATGTTAGTATGGAGTACTGCTATGGTTTATGGGTGAGTTTAACTATGATGAGTTGTTGGTACAGAGCACTGCTCTGATTTATGGGTGAGTTTATCTATGATGAGTTGTTAGTATGGAGCACTGCTCTGGTTTATGGATGAGTGTATCTATGATGAGGTATTAGTATGAAAAACTGCTCTGGTTTATGGGTGGGTTTATCTATGATGAGTTCTTGGTATGGAGCACTGCTCTGGTTTTTGGGTGAGTTTATCTATGATGAGTTGTTAGTATAGAGCACTGCTCTGGCTTATGGATGAGATTATCTATGATGAGTTGTTAGTAAGGAGCACTGTTCTGGTTTATGGATGAGTTTATCTATGATGAGTTGTTAGTACGGAGCACTGCTCTGATTTACGGATGAGTTTATGTATGAAGAGTTGTTGGTAGAGAGCACTGCTCTGGTTTATGGGTGAGTTTATCTATGATGAGTTTTTAGTATGGAGCACTGCTCTGGTTTATGGATGAGTTTATTTATGATGAGTTGTTGGTATGGAGCACTGCTCTGGTTTATGGATGAGTTTATTTATGACGAGTTGTTGGTAGAGAGCACTGCTCTGGTTTATGGGTTCGTTTATCTATGATGAGTTGTTAGTACGGAGCACTGCTCTGGTTTATGGCTGAGTTTATCTATGATGAGTTTTTAGTCCAGAGCCCTGCTCTGGTTTATGGATGAGTTTATTTATGATGAGTTGTTGGTATGGAGCACTGCTCTGGTTTATGGGTGAGTTTTTTTTATGATGAGCTGCTAGTATGAAACACTGTTCTTGTTTATGGATGAATTTCTCTATGATGAGTTGTTGGTATGGAGCACTGCTCTGGTTTATGGATGAGTTTATCTATGATGAGTTGTTAGTACGGAGCACTGCTCTGATTTACGGATGAGTTTATGTATGAAGAGTTGTTGGTAGAGAGCACTGCTCTGGTTTATGGGTGAGTTTATCTATGATGAGTTTTTAGTATGGAGCACTGCTCTGGTTTATGGATGAGTTTATTTATGATGAGTTGTTGGTATGGAGCACTGCTCTGGTTTATGGGTGAGTTTTTTTTATGATGAGTTGCTAGTATGGAACACTGCTCTGGTTTATGGATGAGTTTGTCTATGATGAGTTGTTGGTATAGAGCACTGCTCTGGTTTATGGGTGAATTTATCTATGATGAGTTGTTATTATGTAGAACTGCTCTGGTTTATGGATGAGTTTATCTATGATGAGTTGTTGGTATGGAGCACTATTCTGGTTTATGGGTGAGTTTATCTATAATGAGTTGTTAGCACGGAGCACTGCTCTGGTTTATGGATGAGTTTATTTATGACGAGTTGTTGGTAGAGAGCACTGCTCTGGTTTATGGGTCCGTTTATCTATGATGAGTTGTTAGTACGGAGCACTGCTCTGGTTTATGGCTGAGTTTATCTATGATGAGTTTTTAGTCCAGAGCCCTGCTCTGGTTTATGGATGAGTTTATTTATGATGAGTTGTTGGTATGGAGCACTGCTCTGGTTTATGGGTGAGTTTTTTTTATGATGAGCTGCTAGTATGAAACACTGTTCTTGTTTATGGATGAATTTCTCTATGATGAGTTGTTGGTATGGAGCACTGCTCTGGTTTATGGATGAGTTTATCTATGATGAGTTGTTAGTACGGAGCACTGCTTTGGTTTATGGAGGAGTTTATCTAAGATGAGTTGTTAGTATGGAGCACTGATCTGGTTTATGGATTAGCTTATCTATGATGAGTTGTTAGTATGGAACACTGCTCTGGTTTATGGAGGAGTTTATCTATGATGAGATGTTAGTACGGAGTACTGCTATGGTTTATGGGTGAGTTTTCCTTTGATGAGTTGTTGGTATGGAGCACTGCTCTGATTTATGGATGACTTTATCAATGATGAGTTGTTAGTATGTAGCACTGCTCTGGTTATTGGATGAGATTATCTATGATGAGTTACTAGCATGAAAAACTGCTCTGGTTTATGGTGTGGGTTTATCTATGATGAGTTGTTAGTATGGAGCACTGCTCTGGTTAATGGATGATTGTATCTATGATGAGTTGTTAGTAAAGAGCACTGCTCTGGTTTATGGGTGAGTTTATCTATGATGAGTTGTTAGTATGGAGCACTGCTCTGGTTTATGGGTGAGTTTCTCTATGAAGTGTTTTTGGTATGGATCACTGCTCTGGTTTCTGGATGAGATTATCTATAATGAGTTGTTGGTATGGAGCACTGCTCTGGTTTATGGGTGTTTATCTATGATGAGTTGTTATTATGGAGCACTACTCTGGTTTATGGGTGAGTTTATCTAAACTGAGTTGTTAGTACGGAGCACTGCTCTGGTTTATGGATGAGTTTATCTATGATTGAGTTGTTAGTACAGAGTATTGCTCTGGTTTATGGATGAGTTTATGATGAGTTGTTGGTATGGAGCACTGCTCTGGTTTATGGATGGGTTTATCTATGATGAGTTGATGTGGAGCACTTCTCTGGTTTATGGATGAGTTTATCTATGATGAGTTGTTAGTACTGAGCACTGCTCTGTTTTATGGATGAGTTTATCTATGATGAGTTGTTGGTATGTAGTACTGCTCTGGTTTATGGGTGGGTTTATCTATGATGAGTTGTTAGTATGAAGCACTGCTCTGGTTTGTGGATGAGTTTATCAATGAGGAGTTGTTAGTACAGAGCACTGCTCTGGTTTATGGATGAGTTTATCTATGATGAGGTGTTGGTATGGAGCAATGCTCTGGTTTATGGGTGAATTTTCCTATGATGGGTTGTTAGTATGGAGCACTGCTCTGGTTTATGGATGAGTTTATCTATGATGAGTTGTTTGTATGGAGGACTGCTCTGGTTTATGGGTGGGTTTATCTATGATGAGTTGTTGGTATGAAGCACTGCTCTGGTTTATGGATGAGTGTTTCTATGATGAGTTGTTAGTACGGAGCACTGCTGTGGTTTATGGGTGAGTTTATCTATGATGAGTTGTTGGTATGGAGCACTGCTCTGGTTAATGGATGAGTTTATCTATGATGAGTTGTTAGTATGTAGCACTGCTTTGGTTTATGGATGAGTTTATCTATGATGAGTTGTTAGTACAGAGCACTGCTCTGGTTTATGGATGAGTTTATGATGAGTTGCTGGTATGGAGCACTGCTCTGGTTTATGGATGGGTTTATCTATGATGTGTTGTTGGTGTGGAGCACTTCTCTGGTTTATGGATGAGTTTATCTATGATGAGTTGTTAGTACTGAGCACTGCTCTGGTTTAAGGATGAGTTAATCTATGATGAGTTGTTGGTATGTAGTACTGCTCTGGTTTATGGGTGGGTTTATCTATGATGAGTTGTTAGTACGGAGCACTGCTCTGGTTTGTGGATGAGATTATCTATGATGAGTTTTTAGTATGGAGAACTCCTCTGGTTTATGGATGAGTTTCTCTATGATGAGTTGTTAGTACGGAGCACTGCCGCGGTTTTTGGGTGAGTTTATCTATGATGAGTTGTGGGTACGGAGCACTGCTCTGGTTAATGGATGAGTTTATCTATGATGAGTTGTTAGTATGGAGCACTGCTCTGGTTTATGGGTGAGTTTATCTATGGTGAGTTGTTAGTACGGAGCACTGCTCTGGTTTATGGAGGAGTTTATCTATGATGAGATGTAAGTACGGAGTACTGCTATGGTTTATGGGTGAGTTTTTCTTTGATGAGTTGTTGGTATGGAGCACTGCTCTGATTTATGGGTGAGTTTATCTATGATGAGTTGTTAGTATGTAGCACTGCTCTGGTTTGTGGATGAGATTATCTTTGATGAGTTATTAGCATGAAAAACTGCTCTGGTTTATGGGTGGGTTTATCTATGATGAGTTGTTAGTACGGAGTACTGCTGTGGTTTATGGATGATTTTATCTATGATGAGTTGTTAGTAAAGAGCACTGCTCTGGTTTATGGGTGAGTTTATCTATGATGAGTTTTTAGTATGGAGCACTGCTCTGGTTTCTGGATGAGATTATCTATAATGAGTTGTTGGCATGGAGCACTGCTCTGGTTTATGGGTGTTTATCTATGATGAGTTGTTAGTACAGAGCACTACTCTGGTTTGTGGGTGAGTTTATCTATACTGAGTTGTTTGTATGGAGCACTGCTCTGGTTTACGGATGAGTTTATCTATGATGAGCTGTTGGTATGGAGGACTGCTCTGGTTTATGGGTGAGTTTATCTATGATGAGTTGTTAGTACAGAGCATTACTGTGGTTTATGGGTGAGTTTATCTATGATGAGTTGTTGGTATGAAGCACTGCTCTGGTTTATGGGTGGGTTTATCTATGATGAATTGTTAGTACGAAGCACTGCTCTGGTTTGTGGTTGAGTTTATCTATGATGAGTTGTTAGTACTGAGCACTGCTCTGGTTTATGGATGAGTTTATCTATGATGAGTTGTTGGTATGTAGTACTGCTCTGGTTTATGTGTGGGTTTATCTATGATGAGTTGTTAGTACGGAGCACTGCTCTGGTTTTTGGATGAGTTTATCTATGATGAGTTTTTAGTATGGAGAACTTCTCTGGTTTATGGGTGAGTTTTTCGATGATGATTTGTTGGTACGTAGCACTGCTCTGATTTATAGGTGAGTTTATCTATGATGGGTTGTTAGTATGTAGCACTGATCTGGTTTATGAATGAGTTTATCTATGATGAGTTGTTAGTACTGTGCACTGCTTTGATTTATGGGTCAGTTTATCTATGATGAGTTGTTAGTACGGAGCACTGCTCTGGTTTATGGATGAGTTTATGATGAGTTGTTTGTATGGGGCACTGCTCTGGTTTATGGATGGGTTTATCTATGATGAGTTGGTGCGGAGCACTGCTTTGTTTTATGGATGAGTTTATCTATGATGACTTGTTACTTCTGAGCACTGCTCTGGTTTATGGATGAGTTTATCTATGATGAGTTGTTGGTATGTAGTACTGCTCTGGTTTATGAGTGAGTTTATCTATAATGAGTTGTTAGTACGGAGCACTGCTCTGATTTATGGATGAGTTTATCTATGATGAGTTGTTAGTACAGAGCACTGCTCTGGTTTATGGATGAGTTTATCTATGATGAGTTGTTAGTACAGAGCACTGCTCTAGTTTGTGGATGAGTTTATCTATGATGACGTGTTAGTATGGAGCACTGCTCTGGTTTATTGATGAGTATATCTATGATGAGTTGTTGGTATGGAGCACTGCTCTGGTTTATGAGTAAGTTTACCTATGATGAGTTGTTAGTACGGACCACTGCTCTGGTTTATGGGTGAGTTTATCTATGATGAGTTGTTAGTATAGAGTACTGCTCTGGTTTGTGGGTGAGTTTATCTGTGAAGAGTTTTTGGTATGGAACACTGCTCTGGTTTCTGGATGAGATTATCTATGATGAGTTGTTGGTATGGAGGACTGATGTGGTTTATGGGTGAGTTTATCTATGATGAGTTGTTAGTACGGAGCACTGCTCTTGTTTACAGATGAGTTTATCTATGATGAGTTGTTTGTATGGAGCACTGCTCTGGTTTATGGAGGAGTTTATAGGTTCATAGGTTCATAGGTTCATAGGTTTATACTAGGCTATCTGCCCTAAGGCATTTATAAGCCTAGCCCAAATTTTTGTGGCTTACGCCACCACTTATATGAAAAAATACTGTGCCCATTAGTTTGTTGTGCCTCTGTCCAGCAGTGACACAGAGATGATTCCCGGGGTAAACCTACGATCTCCCATCCACAGGCCTAGATTTCTCTTGAACAGAGTCAGCGAGGTGCTCTGCCTCACATGGACCGGGATTTTATTCCACAGCATAGGGAGTCTCTGAGTGATAAATCTATCCCTCCAGCACGTCCTATTTATATCCGTGCTAAGGTTTAAGTCGCTTGCTCTAGTGGTTTTGGTGGATTTGGATTTTTTGAGGTGGTGCATGTCCATTAATTCCGGGTTGGACATGGCCTTGTATGTCAGGCACATGTCACCTCTGAGCAGATGGTATGCGACTGAATAGAGCTGGAGTTTCTTCAATCTGGCAGCATATGACAGATTTTGGAGTCCCTTTATCCTTTTGGTGAGGAACTTTTGGGGTCTCTCCAATTGCTGCAGATGTCGGGTGAGATACATCCCGAATGGGGCATTGTACTCGATCATTGGTCTGATAAGTGAAGAGTACAGGGGAACAATAACCTCACTAGATCTGGATGTGAATCCCTTCATGATCAGGTGGGCAATGTAGAAGGTCTTTCTAACCACTTTAGCAATGTGAGTGTCAAAGAAAGGCCACTGTCAACCTGGGTCCCCAGGTCCCTGATAACCTCTTCTGTGCTTAGTGGATTGCCACCTATATGGTAGCTTGGGGTTACCTTGTTTTTCCCGAAGAGTATGACTATACATTTTTGGCGTTTAACTTCAGGCCATGACTCTGGCACCAGCTATCTGTTTCCGTGAGTCCCTTCTGAAGGATATCCGTGTCTGATGCACTTTCCACTATGGCCCAGTTTGCAGTCGTCTGCAAACTTTGTCAGCCAAAGTCCTCCTATGTTGGCCTGTACTTCTGAGAAGTAGATGCCAAACAATAGGGGGCCAAGGACCGAGCCCTGTGGGACACCACTTGTGACCGGCTTGGAGTCTGACACAGCGCCAGCAACTCTAACCCTGTGGGTTCTGTCCTTAAGCCAGTTTGCAACCCATCTTGTGACATATGGGTTTACATTTAAGCTGGTAAGTTTTTCTACAATACCCGAGTGGGGTATTGTGTCGAAAGCCTTTGCAAGGTCAAGGTAGGCTGTATGGACTGCCTTTCCCTCATCAATGGCCTTGGTGACTGTTGACCAAGTTCAAAAGGCATGATCTTCCCTTGACAAAGCCAAACTGGGTCGGGTCCAATGTCTGCAAGTCCCCTATATCTTTGTTTATGAGCTCCATTTATGATCCTCTCCATAGCTTTGCAGACTAGACTTGTTAAGCTTATGGGGCGGTAATTACCAGGGTCCGTAGAGGCGCCGCCTTTGTGGAGTGGGACAACAGTTGCCGTACGCCACTCCTTGGGCATGTATCCTGTGGTAAGGCTGAGATTAAACAGCTGCCTTATGTGCGGGTTTAATTCCTCATTTAGCTCGTGTAGCACACAGCCGGGGACACCATCCGGTCCCATTGATGCTGTGTTTTAGCTTTAGAGAGCAGCTTTCACCTGCGCATTTGAGATGTCCGGGAGGCTACACTCGGCTGGGATAGTTATCTCTCCTTTGGGGGTGAAGTTTGCACTGAACCTGTCTGCCAGTATGTTGGCAATGTCTGTGGGTTCAGTGATTTTTGTATCATTTTGGACTAATTCTGAGCATATCTGGGAGTTTCCACCCAGGTTCCTAACATAGCTGAAAAGGCCTTATGATTGTCCTTTGAATCCATGGCAATTTTTCTCTCAAAATTGGCCTTAGTTGATTTTATGAGTGCTCGTATTTTTTACTAATAATGATCAGGGGTGACTTCCCTTTTATGGATTTTGTTCTATCATGTAATAGCTTTCTCCTCTTATTGTAAAGTTTGTTAATGGCTGGGGTCCACCAGACTGGACGTTTGCCCTTTGTGGAAAGAGTCTTGGTTTTATTTGGGATTGCCTGATCCATGCAGTCCTGGAGGTGTTCATAGAAGGTATTTGTAAGGGCTTCCACAGCTTGGGTTGTGGTTTCCACTGGCTCAGGGGCCTTGAAGGATACCACACCAGTCTTGAGTAGTGTGAAGTTTGCTTTAGAAGTTCTTCACTATGGTCTTTTGTTTGGGGTGGGGGCGGGATGTGGATTTCCAGTGAGATTAGTTTATGATCAGATCTCACCAATGAGGGATATACTTCCAGTGTGGAGCATTTTGTCCCCATGTTTGTGACAATGAGATCTAGTATATTTTCTCCTCTCATGGGAACAGTGACTAGCTGTTCCATGGCATTTGAATTTATGAACTCCAGGAACCGTTGGGCTAGAAAGTTAGGGCTTGAGTAATGTTCCCAGTCTATATTCGGGTAGTTGAAGTCACCCAATATGATGGTGTTTGGAGATACATTTATACCCTCCAGTGTCTTCAGGAAGGCTGTGTGGGGTTCCTGAGTTTGAGAGGGTGGCCTGTAGCATGCTACAATTTGTAGAGCAGTTTTGCCTATGGTTAGTTGCACCTGGATGGTTTCCGAAGCTTTGTGCGTTGCCACCAACCTGGAGGTGTGGGTATCCTTTATGAATATGGATACATTCCCTCCTTTTGTGGTGTGGTCCGGGTTTTGGGGGTGGAACGCATGATATGAGGTAAAACCTAATAGTGCCGGGGTGCTCTCAGGAGCCTTGAACCAGGTTTCAGTTACAGCACAGACATCGATGTTCTCCATACTGAGAAGGGCCTCGAGTGCGTGCATTTTGAGATTTAGACTTCTGGCATTGAGCAGCATTACCCTCAGTTTCTTCCCATTTTTGTTTTCTAGGGTGGTAGGTTTAGAATTTGAGCCTTGCCTAAAAAGGCACTATGGGGTGGCAAGAGCCTTAGCCAATATCCGGAATCCCAGGGTGACAGGTGCAAGCCGTCCCTTGCGAAGCAGCGTGGCTTGTCAAGCATGTCATCCCAGGCAGACAGACACTGGATCCCCTTTGAATGACACCAGACATTAAGCCAATTGTTAAAGCTGATCATCTTGTCTCTATATTGTGGCATCATTCTTGGTGAAGGAAGGATACTGCTCAGGGTTAGGGTCATACCTGCCTGGGCTACATAATCAGAGAGCTCCTCTATGTCTCTTTTCATGTAGTCCAGGGAGGTGCGTCTCAGGTCGTTCACACCAGCATGGACAATGACTGTGTCATATTTGTACTTGCCGTGGAGTGACCAGTGCTTGTGTTATGTGGCGGATTCTAGCGCCCGATAGGCAGCTTACTGTGACCCTCTCCTTGTTCAGCCTGGTGAGTGGGACGTCAGTGTGTCTGACTATGGAGTCACCTATGACAAGTATGTTTGGTGTTGTATTTGGCCTTAAGGGCTGTGACTGCTTTGCACACTGCTTTTGTGGTTTATGTGTTGCTTGTGGGGTGTCTTGAGGTAGCAGTTGTTTGGGTGTCTGCTTTGGAGGCCTCTGCTGTTTAGGTAAATTTTACTCAGAGCCTCCGAGTATGTCTTTGTGTGTTTATGTGTTTGATTCAGTGGAGTGGTAGCATTATGTGAGGCTGGTTTTGTGGTGTGTGTAGTTGCCTTCTCCTCCTGTCTGGTCTTGCCAGTCCTGAGTTGAGAGAGCTCAGCCTCCAGTTTGGCTAAATAGCTGCATCTCTCGCAAGTATTTGTGTTATGTGGGAGGAGGAGAGGGTTGTCTGTGTACATGAGGCAGTTATAACATTGCCTCAAGATTCCCAGATTCACCAGCTGGACCGGAGAGAAGATTGACAACTGACCTTTGGACATGCTATATCTATGATGAGTTGTTGGTATGGAGCACTGCTCTGGTTTATGAGTAAGTTTACCTATGATGAGTTGTTAGTACGGACCACTGCTCTGGTTTATGGCTGAGTTTATCTATGATGAGTTGTTAGTATGGAGTACTGCTCTGGTTTGTGGGTGAGTTTATCTGTGAAGAGTTTTTGGTATGGAACACTGCTCTGGTTTCTGGATGAGAATATCTATGATGAGTTGTTGGTATGGAGGACTGATGTGGTTTATGGGTGAGTTTATCTATGATGAGTTGTTAGTACGGAGCACTGCTCTGGTTTATGGAGGAGTTTATCTATGATGAGTTGGTGGTATGGAGCACTGCTTTAGTTCATGGATGAGATTATCTATGATGAGTTTTTGGTATGGAGCAATGCTCTGCTTTATGGGTGAGTTTATCTATGATGAGTTGTTATTATGGAACACTGCTTTGGTTTATGGATGAGTTTATCTATGATGAGTTGTTTGTATGGAGGACTGCTCTGGTTTATGGGAGAGTTTATCTATGACAAGTTTTTAGTATGGAGCACTGCTCTGGTTTATGGAGGAGTTTTTCTATGATGAATTGTTGGTATGGAGCACTGCTCTGGTTTATGGGTGACTTTATCTATGATGAGTTGTTAGTATGGAGCACTGCCCTGGTTTATGGGTGAGTTTATCTATGATGAGTTGTTAGTACGGAGCACTGCTCTGGTTTATGGGTGGGTTTATCTATGATGAGTTGTTAGTATGGAGTACTGCTTTGGTTTATAGATGAGTTTATCTATGATGAGTTGTTAGGACGGAGCACTGCTTTGGTTTATGGATGAGTTTATCTATGATGAGTTGTTAGAATGGAGCACTGCTCTGGTATATGGAAGAGTTTATCTATGATGAGTTGTTGGTATGGATCACTGCTCTGGTTTATGGGTGTTTATCTATGATGAGTTGTTAGTACGGAGTACTGCTCTGGTTTATTTATGAGTTTATCTATGATGAGTTGTTAGTATGGAGCACCGATCTGGTTTATGGATAAGTTTATCTATGATGAATTGTTAGTATGGAGCACTGCTCTTGTTTATAGGTCAGTTTATCTTTGATGAGTTGTTAGTATGGAACACTGCTCTGTTTTATGGGTGAGTTTATCTATGATGAGTTGTTGATACAGAGCACTGCTCTGGTTTATGGCTGAGTTTATCTATGATGAGTTTTTGGTATGGAGCACTGCTCTGGTTTATGTATGAGGTTATCTGTGATGAGTTGTTAGTATGGAGCAGCGATCTGGTTTATGGATGAGTTTATCTATGATGAGTTTTTGGTATGGAGTACTGCTCTGCTTTATGGGTTAATTCATCTATGATGAGTTGTTAGTATGGAGCACTGCTCTGGTTTATGGATGAGTTTATCTACGATGAGTTTTTAGTATGGAGCACTGCTCTTGTTTATGTATGAGTTTATCTATGATGAGCTGTTAGTACGGAGCACTGCTCTAGTTTATAGATGAGTTTATCTGTGATGAGTTAGTACGGAGCACTACTCTGGTTTATGGTTGAGTTTATCTAAGATGAGTTGTTAGTATGGAGCACTGCTCTGTTTTATGGATGAGTTTATCTATGATGAGTTGTTGCTACGGAGCATTGCTCTTGTTTATGGATGAGTTTATCTATGATGAGTTGTTGGTATGGAGCACTGCTCTGGTTTATGAATGAATTTATCTATGATGAGTTGTCGGTACGGAGCACTGCTCTGGTTTATGGATGAGTTTATCTATGATGAATTGTTAGTACTGAGCACTGCTCTGGTTTATGGGTGAGTTTATCTATGATGAGCTGTTAGTATGGAGCACTGCTCTGGTTTATGGGTGAGTTTATCTATGATGAGTTGTTAGTACGAAGCACTGCTCTGGTTTATTGATGTGTTTATCTATGATGAGTTTTTGATATGGTGCACTGCTATGGTTTATGGGTGAGTTTATCTATGATGAGTTGTTGGTTTGGAGCACTGCTCTGGTTTATAGATGTGTTTATCTATGATGAGCTGTTGGTATGGAGCACTGCTCTGGTTTATGGGTCAGCTTATCCATGATGAGTTGTGGTTTATGAATGTGTTTATCTATGATGAGTTATTGGTATGGAGCACTGCTCTGGTTTATGGGTCAGTTTATCTATGATGAGTTGTTAGTATGGAGAATTTCTCTGGTTTATGGGTCAGTTTATCTATGATGAGTTGTTAATATGGAGAACTGCTCTGGTTTATAGGTCAGTTTATCTATGTTGAGCTGTTCTGAAAAGAATAAGGAGTGGAATAGCCCTGACCACTAGAGGTATTTGAGTGCCCAGCAGTGGTGAGACTTATAAGGTATACTTACAACAAATCTAGCAACTCTCATATATAAACTGCTTGTAAAAAACTAAATTAGTTTCTTTGTTGGTTTATCAAAAACAGGATCAGTATAAAATAACATCAGGAGTGAATGAGCAGAAGAGCTATGTTTTCGAGAATAATTGGTCAGGTAAGGTTTTATCACGTATATATGTCTTTTGACTACTAATTTATACAGTAATCACATTTTTGTTTTTTTTGCTTTATATCTCCTAGTAGCCTAGACTGGAAAAAAAAACTTGATTTAGCTTCTGTTTAGGCACCTTATGGTGCAGAATGTTTTGTGTCTGAGGTAGTAGTTGAGAATTAAACACCTAAGTTTTGATACAGGTTAGGGATTCTTGGGTTAGCTGTTGCAGTTAATCAGGATCTTCGGCAGTGCAGACAATTGTAGAGTCATCGGCATAATGAATGATAGTGGCACATTTACTGTTTGTGTGGATTTCAGTTATTGAGATGTTGAAAATAAGTGAGGATTCTTTCTTAAGGGACACCTAATACTAATGCTAGCACTTGAAAGGAAGAAAAAGTGTTTTGCCATTCCATGCCTATGATCTGTTTGAAAGATAATTATCAAACCAGGAGAAAGACGGTGTAGGATGCCCTAGAGATTAGAGTCCTTGCATTAATATTGTATGTGGTATAGTGATCAAATGCTTTTGACAGGTCAAAGAATACAGTGGAGGCTAGGTTTTCTAAGTTTCTGTTGTCATTTATGGTAGAGATGAAATTAAACAGAGCAATGTTGCTGCTGTGGGTTGAATGCAATCCATATTACTGCAAGGACATTAAGTTATTATCTGTGGTGAATTTAAGAAATGAGAAATTAATACGATTTCAAGCAGTTTAGATAAAGGTGATATAATGGCAATGGCCCTTATTGTTCTGTCCTTTGTGCACAGGTCATAGGTAAGATGTTTTCCATAAGACAGGTACATCCTTTTTCTTTTACAGAACAGTTCATAAGGATGGAAACTTGTATTCTATACTATTTGCCAATAATTTGATGCATTCAGCAGGAAGGTTATCTGGAGTGAGAGCATTAGGTTTTAGTTGTAGAAGTAGCCATTTGATCTACAGATAGGAGTGGGAATTGCTGATATTTGTAGGAGGTCAGGATAGAGAATGTTAAGAAGCTGAGTTTGCCAGTGGAGAAGTAATGGTCTGTATGAATGACATTTGAATTGAGAGGTAAGGCTGTAAGTTGTTTAGATGATGGTAGGGTTTGGTTGCTTGACCTGTCCTGGTTGGAAGAGGCAGTTCATTTGGAACTGAAAGAGCTTAGGACTGCTTTGATTTTAGCACCGAAGGTACATGAAATATGTTATCTTGTTCTGTTTTACCTGATATTTTTTGAGATTTCTCAGTTGTTTGAAAATGTAATGGTTTTGTTATGTAGATGTACAGTTTCATCAAATAGAAGGATGAATAAGGATTTTTCCAGTTGAGAAGTTTTACACTGGATAGAAAAATATCTTTATTGAAGTTAGATATGTTTTGAGCATGGTTGTAGTAATGCTGTTTATACATATTACTTTGGCTTCTAATGACATTGGTAGGTGGTCGCTTAAGGTGTCAGGGATGGTGCCAATAATAGTAACTTTCCTTAGGGTGTAATTAAAGATGCAATCAATTGCAGATGATCACCTGATGTTTTTTATTATGGAGAAGGATGGAGATGAGATGGGTGAAACCACATAGATTTATGACATTATTCAAGGTGCCACAATTAAGCAATAGTGAGTCCATATTTAAGTCATCAAGTATTATTTCTTTTGTGCATTCCTATAGCTGATGGTAACTCTGTGTCCTCTTTTCTTTATTCTGTCAAGTCTAATTATATTATAGACTTGTGGTTGGATCTCTTCATCTTTCATGTCTTGTTTTAACTAAGTTTCAGTTGCTGCACAGGTATTGGGCTGTGATGGTCTATCCAAGCATGACATTCTGGGAGCTTATTTTGTACACAACTTGCATTTATATGATATAGGTGCAAAACTTAATGGGTCATTGTGTGAATGGGAAGAAACACTGTTCGAGGTTATTTGTTTCAGCAGAGAAGAACAATGCAGTCCTGGGTTTGGATGGATGTTTCCACATAGATTTAGTTTGTGCTGCAACAAAAGGTAGGGATATAGGCACATGGTTAATTTTAGCATGTGATGTAAATTTCAGGGTTATGAGTTTTGAGTCAGGGTAAATTTTCTTGAGAAGGTCGATAAAGGTAGAAATAAATACGTTTGCACAATTGGGTGGTGACATGGGTTTCTGTTTGTGTTCCTTAGGATGAAGACAAGCTGTACAAACCTGCAGTTTCACCAGCATTTTTCCTAGTGCTAGCAGTTTGAGGGCTGTGGACTGAAATGCATCACAAATGCTCCCACTCTTAATTGTAACTGCATACTCATCATTCCATTCATTACTCCCCCATTTTTCTCAGCCAACATAAGTATAGTTTCAATTTGCTTGTTATATCTTCCCTCAAAAATTCACAGTGCGGATTGTTTTGACATTCACAGTTGCATAGGTTTTTGCTTACATCAGCATCACTGGTAATGATTACCTACCATTTTGATTTTGTTTGTTTCTTTATGCTAAATATACAATATTATTTTGTTTCATTTTATTTTAGTTTATCTTTTTATACTTAACCAGTGGTCTACTTTTGACATTTTCAGTGAAGATGTTTACAGTATTAATTGATGTTTGGAGGGATAAAGAAGGAATTTTACAACTTTTCCTGAATGCTCCTGATATAGGTCAGTGTTAGCATTTTGGGAGCTCCCAGCAAATATCGAGTTGGGGCCCCCCTAGCCGCTTCCATTCTAAGTATCACTCTCTCACTGCCACCCCTCCTAAGCAAAACTTTTGTTCATGCTGCAAACTTTTAGCAGTAGTACACACAGACTGACCTGTAGCTACAGTACTCTTACAATAAATCAGGCATGCATACCAAATTATGTTGTTCCATCTCACAAAGGGATATTTACAGTTACTAGCATTTAGTTGCAACAGTGGTACATTACAAAGACTCTATATACATATCTGCATTGCTTACTGTACTTATTTCCTTGCTTCGCTTGAAAGAAAGTTACTGTTTGTCGTTTTTGCATTTAAGTTACCTGTAACACATTGCACTTGTTACCTGGCACTTGCTCACTAAAGCAATTATAAGTCAGCACTAAAAATTAAAAGCACTACACCCTCGCTCCCCATTGGCCCTTGTTTTCAATTATAAAGGAATTCCCAATATTATTCTAGCATGTCCAAAGGTCAGTTGTCAATCTCCTCTCCGGTCCAGCTGGTGAATCTGGGAATCTTGAGGCAATGTTACAACTGCCTCATGTACACAGACAACCCTCTCCTCCTCCCAACAAATTCCAACACATGTGAGAGATGCAACCATATAGCCAAACTGGAGGCTAAGCTCTCTCAACTCAGTACTGGCATAACCAGTCAGAAGGAGAAGGAAGCCACACTCACTACAATTCCAGTCTCACATAGACCTACCACGACAGCAAACCAAACACATAATCACACAAAAACATACTCAGAGGCTCTAAATAAAGATCTGCCTAAGCAGCAGAGACCTCCAAAGCAGACACCCAAGCAACCGCTACCCCAAAACAAAACACGTGCAACACATATCTCACAAAGCCAGTGTGCCGAACAGTCACAGCCCTTAAGGCTAAACAACACACCTGATACACTTGTAATAGGTGACTCTATCGTCAGGCACACTGACGTCCCGCTCACCAGGCTGAACAAGGAGAAGGTCACGGTGAGCAGCCTGTCTGGCGCTAGGATCCGCCACATAACACAAGCACTCAGGTCACTCCAAGGCAAGTACAAATATGACTCACTCATTGTCCATGCTGGTGTGAATGACCTGAGACGTACCTCCCTGGACTACATGAAAAGAGACATAGAGGAGCTCTCTGAGCATGTAGCCCAGGCTGGTATGACCCTGACCTTGAGTAGCATCTTACCCTCACCAAGAATGATGCCACAATATGAAGACAAGATGATCAATTTCAACAATTGGCTTAAGTATTGGTGTCATTCAAAGGGGATCAATGCCTGTCAGCTTGGGATGATATGCACGACAAGCCACGATGCTTTGCTAGGGACGGCTTGCACCTGTCACCCCTGGGCTTCGGATATTGGCAAAGGCTCTTGCTACCCCATGGTGCCTTTTTAGGCAAGGCTCAAAAGACAAACCCACCTCCATAGGTATCACAAGGGATAAGAAACTAAGAGTAATGCTACTCAACGCTAGAAGTCTAAACCTCAAGATGCATGCACTCGAAACTCTCCTTAGCATGGAGAACATCGATATCTGTGCAGTAACAGAAACCTGGTTCAGGACTCCCGAGAGCACCCCAGCACTACCAGGTTATACCTCATACCATGCTTTTCGGCCTCAAAACTTGGACCGAACCACAAAAGGAGGGGGGAGTATCGATATTCATCAAAGATACCCACACCTCCAGGTTGGTGGCAAAGCACGAAGCATCAGAGACTATCCATGTGCAACTAACAGTGGGTAAAACTGCCTTCCAGTTTATAGCCTGCTACAGACCACCCTCCCAAACCCAGGAACCCCACTCGGCCTTCCTGAGAACACTGGAAAATATGAAGGTCTCTCGAACACCATTATATTGGGTGACTTCAACTACCCAAACATAGATTGGGAGCATTACTCTAGCTCCAACACCCTTGCCCAAAGGTTCCTAGAATTCATAAACTCAGATGCTATGGAACAACTTGTTACCACTCCCACAAGAGGGGAAAACATACTGGACCTGATCATCACCAACATGGGGACTCTATGCTCCAGACCAGAAGTGTATCCCTCACTGGTAAGATCAGACCATAAACTGATCTCACTGGATATTCACATCCCGACCCCACCCCTGCCCAGAAAACCACAGTGAAAAACTTCTCTAAAGCAAATTTCACACTCCTCAAAACCGAGGTGGAATCCTTCAAAGCCCCCGGGCCTGTGGAAAATACGGCCCAGACTGCAGAATTCTTTATAAATGCATTCTATGAACACCTTCAGGAATGCATGGATCATGCAATCCCAAATAAAACCAAGACCCAATCCTCCAAAGGCAGATGACCTGTCTGGTGGACCCCAGCCATAAACAAACTATACAATAGAAGGAGGAAGCAAAATCCCAAAAAGGGAAGGCATCTCTGATCAGTATTAGCAAAAAACTAAGGGCATTCATAAAATCGTCAAAGGCCAGCTTCGAGAGAAAAATTGCACAGGACACTAAAGATAATCACAAGGCTTTCTTTAGTTATGTTAGGAACCTGGGTGGGAATTCCCAGATATGCTCAGAATTTGTCCAAAATGACAAAAAATACACTGATCCCACAGACATTACCAACATCTTAGCTGACAGGTTCAGCGCAAACTTCTCCCCCCCCACCAAAAGGGCAAATATCTATCCCAGCAGAGTGCTGCCCCGACATCTCAGATGCTGAGGTGGGAGCCGCCCTCTCCAAAGCAAAAACACAGCATCAATGGGACCAGACGGTGTCCCAGGCTGCATCCTACATGAACTCCAAGAAGAGCTAAACCCAAACATAAAACTACTGTTCAATCTCAGCCTTACTACAGGATATGTACCCAAAGAGTGGCGTACAGCAACAGTGGTCCCTCTCCACAAAGGTGGTGCCTCAACGGACCCTGGAAACTATCGCCCCATAAGCCTGACTAGCTTGGTCTGCAAAGCTATGGAAAGGATCATCATGGACCTCATAAATAAAGATATTGGGGACCTACAGACACTGGATCCTACCCAGTTTGGCTTTGTTAAGGGCAGATCCTGCCTCTTAAACCTGGTTGACTTCTTTGAAACAGTCACCAAGGCCATTGACGAAGGGAAGGTGGTCCACACAGCCTATCTGGACCTCGCAAAAACCTTCGATACAATACCCCACTCAGGCATTATAGATAAGCTCACCAGCTTAAATATAAACCCCTATGTCACTAGATGGGTTGCAAACTGGCTCAAGGACAGAACCCACATGGTTAGAATTGCTGGAGCCATGTCAGACTCCAAACCAGTTACAAGTGGCGTCCCACAAGGCTCAGTCCTGGGACCTCTCTTGTTTGGTATATATTTCTTGGAGGTACAGGCCAACACAGAAGGACTGTGGCTGACCAAGTTCGCAGATGACTGCAAACTGGGCGCCATAATCGACTCTCCAGCCGACACAAGCATCCTCCAAAAGGGCCCCATAGAAACAGACAACTGGTGCCAGAGCCATGGCCTCAAGCTAAACGCCAAAAAGTGTATAGTCATCCCCTTTGGCAAAAAAGTGCCCACAAATTACCACATAGGTGGTAATCCATTAAGTACAGAAGAAGTCATTAGGGACCTGGGGACCCAAGTTGATAGCAATCTCTCATTTGACAACCACGTGGCAAAAGTGGTTAGAAAAACATTTTATATAGCCCACCTAATCATGAAGGGATTCACATCTAGATTAGGGGAGGTCATCGTGCCTCTTTACTCATCCCTCATCAGGCCCATAATCGAGTACAATGCCCCTTTTGGGATGTACCTTACCAAACACCTGCAGCAACTGGAAAGACCCCAAAAGTACCTCACCAAGAGGATCAAATGGCTCAAACAGATGCCATATGCTGCCCGGTTAAAGAAACTCCAGCTCTACTCAGTGGCATACCGCCTGCTCAGAGGTGACCTGTGCCTGACGTATAAGGCCATGTCCAACCCGGAATTAACGGTCATGCTGCACCTCAAAAAATCCAAATCCCATTGAGCTACAGGCTCGAGAGACTTGAACCTCAGCACTGAAATAAATAGGACATGCTGGAGGGACAGATTCATAACCCAGAGGCTCCCTTCACTATGGAATAAAATCCCAGTCCAGGTTAGGCAGAGTCCCTCATTGACTCTCTTCAAGAGGAATCTTGATGAGTGGATGGGAGATCATAGGTTTACCCCGGGTATCACTTATGTGTCACTGTTAGACAGAGGCACAGTATACTAACCTCGAAAAAGGGCATAGCAAAATTAATTTAAAATGGGTGGCGAAAGCCAAACATACTCTGGCTAGGCTTATAAATGCCCTAGGGCAGATAGCCTAGTATGAACCTATGAACCTATGAACATAGGTAAAATGGCCCCCTAGGCACTGTCTAATGTTTCAGCCCCCTGACACACATAATTAAGTCCTGCCCCTGTTTCCTCCTATCTTGGGCTCCCTATACCATGCAAATTACTTCTTTCCTCCTTTTTTCACATTTTGCCTTACTCTTCAGCTTTTTCAAGAAGCCATAACTTTCTATATGTTATGAAGTAGTGCATTTATTTATTTTTTTTCTTGTTACACAACCTTTTCATCCAGTGATAGTTTGATCAGAAATTATGATTAAGGAATGAAATCCAATGTTTCTGTTCAGCTTTTATTTTCCTTGCAACCTTTCAACACACCTTTCCTGACCAAGACAGCAGGAGTAACCATTTAAGAAATAATTCAATTAAGCTGATGCCCTCTGAAGCCATAGGGGTTATACACACAATGTGATATATTTTAGAGCATTTCCCAATGTTTTAATACAACTGTGGCCTAAACAAATGTCATGAGTAAGAAAAAAATTCAGTCTTATTTATTTACTTTTTCTTTCAAGGAAGGCATAAGTAGTGCCCAAGGCTTAATGTTCAAAGCTGACAAAATAGTAGCTCACAATAAACTATTAAGCCAATTGTTGTGAGGATGCACAGAACCTATCTGGGAATGCTGTCTGGCTCTCTAACCTGGGCTGGTTTTAAGAATAGGTGCAGTTGAGAACAGAGGACCATATCAGCTTTATCTTAACAGGGTCATATCAAATCCCTGTTCAGGTTAAAGAGCATAATCAGAAAATTAATACTTTTTACCCTCATTTCCCCCCAACCAACAACAGCTTTGGTGGCACCCTCACACAGCCAAGGATGATTAAAGGAGCACCTTGTATCCATTTATACACTCTGAGGAGTGAAGGCCACCAGACCTAGAAGATTTAAGTGTCTGCATTTTCTGCGTTATATTTTATTTTTTACTTTTGAAATACAATTACTTGTTAGCTGCATTTTTTTCTGATACTCAGAAGAATAATGCACATTTCCTGGCATTACTGGGTGTGTGCACAGATAAAAAACAGTGATATTTTACACACACACATACACACACACACACACTTACTAGTGTACTAGTTTGGTACTTATTTCAACAAACAGCAATATATTGTGCAACACTGGCACTTTCACACCAGATCAGCGAATGTTGTTTAGCAGTCATCAGACAATAGCAGGGGTAAGTCACGTTTTATACCTCATTGCGGAATAATGCATACCTGTCACTGTGCCTGATTTCACAGCCCTTTCCTGATTTTGCCTAATAATTTTTCTCTGTCCTTTGTAAAAAGTTTGATTTGCTGGTAAATCTTGCAGAATTACAGTCCATAAATCCAGTTTTATAATTTGTATTATCCAAATGCATGTTGATGCAAAAAGTGTTATTCTATGAACTGTTTAAATGAATTAAGCAATGTTTAATACATGTTCCTGATTTTGAGCCTTTAGTCTACTAATATAGATTGCATTTTGCAGAATTCTTCAGCAAAGAAGATGAAAGTTATAATATCTGGTGTTCTGGCAGTATTTATAAAACTCCCTGAAAGAGAAAACCATCTCTGATGATTAGAAGCATCAAATTTAAGTAAAAAAATAAATAATGTACACTTGTTTCTACACCCATCCTCTATATTTCATTCATAAGTTTACAAATAGTTTCCCTTTTGGCATTTCTGTAGTACTAGTTTTTTTCCACTGGTTTCCATATTAATTCAGCTGTTGGCTAATTAAGCTTGAATCGATTCATTCTTCCTTTGTTGACTTACAAACTTTTCTTCCTTCATTTTGTTTCAGTTTTCTACTATGACTGAAGTTACCTGTGCTTCTGCTTTCTGTGCTGCCTAACTGCCTTTACCTGCCTAGCTCCTTATATTTTCTGTCTTTATGCTTTGTATTCCTTACCAAACTCTTGTACATACACATCAAACATCATAGTTCATCTTCCAAAGGGTTTCCCCTGCTTACCCTCTCTTAAATTTGCCTTCAGTAATTTGTGGAAGGAAACTTCCTAACCATTCATCTCAGGGTGCCACCAGTACCTATATATCCTGATATCCTTTGTCAGACTGTGTGTGCTTCACCTGATAATTCTTCTATTTTCCCTCTCCATAAGGAACTCTGCCTCAGGAAGCCTGTTTTGTAACATTCTTGCCTACTATGACAGTCTTCTTATATAATAGTAATTTGACCCATTTTCAGCAACCTAATTATTCATTCCTGCTAAGTACAATTGTGCTGTCATATTCCCAGCTACAGTCACCTTAGACACATATAGATTAGAAACTTCATTGGAAATTTTTCGCAAAATGATATTCAGCATACTTTTAATTTGAATACTCAACATACCAAGCTATTGGAAACCTAAATCCTCCCACTGCTTCATTTTGGGTGATTTAACAGTTATATCCCTATAACTAACCCTCTATAACTATAGCTTTGTCCCTCCATATGGTATGCATACTGATAATATAAAACTGTGTAGAGAATTCTAGAATCAGCAGTTACATTCCGTTGTTGTTCGACTATCCAGAAAAGAGTACTAAGAGAACATTATAGTGGATGATAAGCTATTATCTATCTCAAATAGTCAATGAGTATTCAGTGTTAAATATACCTTCAAATATCCTACAATATTTGTAGAACCAGCTATAGTTGCTGTAATAGAAAGAACACTTTTCAAGGCTGGTCCTGGACTAAAATTAGCTGCTATAACATTGTCTAGTAGAAAACTGATACCATATTTCTCTTCCAAGCTGATCTCATATCCAGATATAACTTAAACCGAACAATAGCAATGAGACTAATTAGCATGTAACTGGAATCTAGACTCCAAGATCCAGATTGAATGTGGAATAATATCTGTTTCAATGGTTTAATGCATCTGGTGACATCATTCGTAGAATCACTTGAGGTTATCTAGGAAGTTGCATCCAGCAAAGGTACGACTGACGATCTTGTGTTCTGATCAGCTGTTGAGTTAACCTTAAATCTCCTAAGTGAGGGAGTATTCCCTACTTCCAAAGGAAGAGAGTTCCACAAGTGAGGTGCTCTCTCAGGGTAATATTTTATAACTGAAGTGTTGAAGTTATCATTCTGAGAAAGCCAGAGATTATTTCTAGTTCAATACTAATAGCATATAAACTTTATCCCTAGAGTAATGTTAACACATAATTATGCAGACATTTATATATTAGCATATTTCCTCTAACTATGCCACAGTGGTACGGCGGTAGCATTGTTACCTCACAGCAAGAGGTTCTCCTATTCGATTCTCGGCTGGGCTTGGGAGTGCCTTCTGTGTGGAGTCTGCATGTCCTCCCTGCGGTTGGGTAGCGTTCGAAAGACATGCATGCATAAATGGGCATGCCTTCGTTGAAGGTTGAGCGTTCAGCTGGCACCTCGGTGTGTCATAAAAATCTACTGCCAATCATTAGTGGACCGGAGTTCTGCTGTGGCGACCCCTTACCGGGAAAAGCCGAAAGACAAACAAACATGAAATTTCCTCTAAAACGTCTGTAGTTAACAGTGAAAAAAGATTTAACTTAATTCTGTTTTTATAGGCCACATTTTTTTCCCACAATAGATTTTTTTTTCTATTTCTGGATGTATTACAGTTTTGTTGACATCCCCTAGAATATAACTTGTGAAGTGGCTGGCATATTATATGGTCTTACCAGACTTGTATATCATGCAACCATCAAAGATAGGCACTTAGATTAATAGCGTGAAAAATATCTTTAACATTAACAGAGAACCCAAAACTAACAACCAGTATTAGTTGCATTACTAGATTCCTGAGCTAACTCATGCCTTTCCACAATGAATTTGACTGAATTTGTATGATCAGTAAAGAGCATAGCTCTCAGCTGTTCAGATAGCCACAGAATGTACAGACTTTTGCAGATTATTTTGGTCTGTTTCCCATAAAACCTGTGATTTCCTGACAAATTATTGATGACGTATGACACCAAAATATAAGTATTTGAGTTTCAGATTTTTCTTAAGAAAGTACATTCTAATACAAAATGTTATGTTAGCAACTATCTGAGCTTATAAAAGCAATATTTCAAATCTGTACCTCATTTTGGGCCTCTGTCCCCCCATTATGTTTGGTTTTGCCCAGAATTCTTATTCAAAGAGGTTGTCTGTTATGGTAATGAGTGCAACAGAGAACTGACATACAACCTTACACTTGTAAATCCATTCAATTTTTGTTCTAGTAACTACATTCCAAGGAAAATTTGTTACATTGTGTTGATTATGTAAGTTACATTAGTAGGGGTATGACTATACAACTGATAACAAAGAATGAGATGTTGCATTAATTAATCACATGCTTGGATTCATTTTCCAGTATTGTCACAGCAGTATGGCATAGGAGGGTGCTGCAGTCCCGTATTTGTATTCTGCAATGAGATAATAAAATACAATAAAAATAATACCACCAAAGAAAATGCATGGCAAAAACAGATAACCAGGAAATCTTGAAGAAATGTTGGATGGAAACCAGCTCCCATCTGCCTGAGTTTGTGACTATTCAGGTGGATGTAAAAGATCTCACGGCGCATATTGAAAAAAGTGAGGTTCTTTATTTATTTGCATATTTGCATGTTCAGCACTTTTTCACATTTATTTATTTATTTTACATTTGTTGACCGGGCTAGTCTGGCTGGATACATGTCCATTTTCAGCAGAGGCCCGAGGAGAAAAGCTCCACTAAATACTAAGTACATTACATAAAAAACCATTACTTCTAAGAAATAGCAAAATTTTAGAATTCAAAAAGACCATCCAGAGGGAAGGATAATTTTAAAGAGAGACATATACACCATATGCAGTTCATTACATATTTGCATTACATATATGCAATTACTTATTAGCAATTTTACATAAATTATGCATAGTTAGAATTAGAAAAGTTAAAAGAGGGAGGAAGAGACAAAAATAGATAAGAAATGTGTATAGAAAAGGTTAATCAGGTGCACTGCAGGAACAAAGCCAATGGTTTAGGTAGAAAAGTTTAATTTTCTGTTTGAATAGAGGCAGGGATGTAGTCAAGGTAATGTCACTAGGTAAGAGATTCCAACTTCTACCTATAGTGTTAGTAAATAGAGAACCACCTGCTGTATTGTTTACCTTTATTGATTTTGTCATAATTCTACTAGAAGAGCGAAGTGAGTTGAGATTGTTGTAAGGGATTAGAAGTTGAGAGATTATAGGGGTGTTGTCAGGAAGGTGTAGTATATTGTGGGCTATAGTGAGTTGAGGGATTATTAGGTAGTTTTGAAATTGAGCCAGCCAAGTTGTTTTAGGTTTATACAATGGTGGGTCCTAAAGGGGTTACCAGTGGCGAGCTATGTTGTTATAACAGGTTGCAGGTTTATTAAGATTGATTTTTTTAAGGTTTGTATAAATGGGGGAAGCATATAGGAGAGTAGATAGGAGATGAGATTGAGCAATTTTGGTTCTAGTTGCTGGGGTTAGAAAAGGTTTGATGCGATATAGGGATCCAATTTTTTTGTTAACAGTCTTAATGGTGTTGTTAATGTGCTGATCGAAGGAAAGATTATTGTCAATGGTTATACCTAAGAGTTTAGTGGTAGGATCAGGTGAGATGATGGTGCCATTGTTTGAAGAAATGGTAAAGTTTAAAGGAGGGGAGCGAGTGGTAGGGGAGAAGAGGAGAAGTTTGTTTTTTTGGCATTTAGTAGGAGAAACCGTGTAGAAAACCAAGTTTCTACTGTGTTAAAGGTCTTTTGGGTCAATGAGTTCAGTTCAGTAGAGGAAGGGGCTGTGCAGATTAGGATAGAATCATCTGCATATTGTATGCAGGTAGCTTGTGGGATAGCAGTCTGAAGGTCGTTAATAAAGGGGGAGAACAGAAGTGGACCCAGAATGGAGCCCTGGGGAACTCCGATGGATATAGGCAAGAGAGATGAGATATGGTTTTCCCAAATTACTGCTTGTTGTCTGTTGCTAAGATAAGATTTAAACCAGCTAGTGGCCAGTTTATCACAAGAGAGATTCAAGAATGTGAATTAAGAGTGAGTGGTTGACCATGTCGAAAGCTTTAGAGAGGTCAATGAAAAGAGCGGAAGAGAAAGTGTTGTTGTTTCGATTTTTGTTGATAGTATCTACAAAGATAGAAGGGCAGTGGTGGTGCTATGGTGGGGTCTGAAACCATGCTGGCAGTTTGCTATTATGCTGTGAAGAGAGAGATAGTGTACAAGTTGTTGATGAATACATTTTTCCATGATCTTTGCTAGGGGGGAGAGAAGGGCAATTGGTCTAAAGTTGGAAAGGTCAAGGGAGTTTCCACCTTTATGCAGTGGGATAATATAAGATACTTTCCAGATATCAGGGATGGTTCCTTCTTGGATAGTTCTGTTGATAAGTAAGGATATAGGATATGCAATTTCTTTGGCAGCTTTCTGGAGGAACAGAGAGCTTGTCAGCAGAAGGTGTACAGGGTTTCAGTTTGTGAATGAGTTTATAGATAAAAGAGGTAGATATAGGTTTTAGAGAGAAGTTAAAAGAGGAGGTGGTTATGTTAGTTGGTATATGAGAGTTGTTAGGGTTCATTTGTTTGGCTAAGGATTGAATAGTTTCAGAGAAAAAGAGTTGAAGACATTTGCAGTCTGGAGTGGGGTATCTGGATCGGTATTTAGAGGGGAAGGAGTTTTAGCAGTCCCTGGGGAGAGAAGTCTATTTACTGAGGACTAGAACTGTTTGGAGTTGTTAATATGAGTTTCCTGAAGCTTACAGTAGAAATTTTTCTTGTCAGAGATTATTGATTTTTTTGCAAGATTTCTGAGCTGGCGGAAATTAACTAAATCAGGTTTTTGTCTATCACATCTCCATTTTGTCCATGCTTTGTTTCACATGATAACATACATTATCTGCAGTCTCATAAATTTAGTTTTCTGGATTCCCAGTTCATTTTGTTACAAACATAGTATTTGCTTTATAACATATTATGTTCACATCTTCCCTTTCATATATAACTCATACCATATTGTGTCTATATTCACCAAATATAAATGCTCATTGTTAAATCTATTTGTCAAGTTCTTCTAAAATATTTCAACTCTTTTTATACTTGAAAACGAATGCTCTAAAACATTAAAAGAATCTCCCCTGTCCCCTGGCTACATTTCCCTTCTCAGTATGAATACCACATTGGGTCTACCATGTAAACAGGTCACATGCCTTGTAGGAATAGCCTAGCATAAAACTGTGGGAAAAAATAAAAGTCTTCAATCTCGATTTTGCTACCAAGTGCAATTGGCATTGTTATTTTGCATTTGACTTGATGGTTCCTACTGGTATTTGCACAGTGTAAACATGATGAAAAAATTAAAACAAACTATCAAAAGATATCAAATGACCCATAAAACTGCTGTGCACAGGTGCCAGTAGTTTCATAATGACATATACATTTGCTTATTCTAATTATTTTTTCATCTCCACCACTACAAAGATAATCATAAACATTGTTATCCAAACTGTTCAAAGCATTATATTTACTCTGCATTAAACCTACTGATGCTTGTCTTTTAACACAAGTCACTGTAATATGAGAAAAAGGTCACATCTAGTAAAAGAACACAATGTTTAAAGCCAGCAGTATTATGAAAATGTATAAACGTTGTGTTTTTAGACTGCCTTGTTGTTTTTTTGTGTGCACTATCCCTCAATATAAGGGCGAGTGTCATTTAATGCGTATGTAATGAGTAGCAACTTAAACTGGAAGGGGACATGAAGCATGATAAGAAATGAAGCAACAGCATTTGTGAAGTGAAGCTTGTAAAAAATGAGCACAGAGCAATGTAGATGGACGTTTTGAATGTTAGCATGTTATAATAGCTTTCTTTACTATATAATTGCACTTATAGAGATGAATAAATCAATACTTACACAGGTCACCAATTCTGAAAAAGTATATTTGCTACAGGTCTAAAACAGAATTTTCTATATCTCTCATGAATATTTAATTATTTCCGATACTAAAAGTTTTAATGTATACTTAATGTGCAATAAAGCAAATTTAAAGGCCTGTTATCCATTTACACTTTTGAAGTATTATTTCTAGTTAACATGCTCATTATATGACTGTGTGGCTTTTGCAGCATCATATTTTTTTTATTATGATAGAATAAATTTAAAAAATTGTTAGGAAAGTACAGTTTATAAGTTCAGTTGCAGCTTGACAAATACATAAGGAGGAATTTAGTTCTACCCTAGTATAACCTCTTCATGGTTCATTTCTCTCTTTAATGAACATAAACTAAGTCAAACATACAATGCAGTCAAGCATGTTTTCCTTTTCAAGTTCTGGCATACTTTTATTGCCACATTGGTAAGAGCAAGAAACAACTAAAATAATGTTTTATTCATATATACCACAGCAATTTTAATTATCATGGTTTTACATTGATTTGCTAGACAGTACTATTGCTTCTAAGACTGAAGATTATATAAGGAAGATTAGAAAATAAAGGAAATATGTATGAGATATTTGTGACTATTATTAGTCTTAAAGAAAATGTTGCTCTAATCACGGTTTTAAGCAAAGTTTCATGTGTGTGTGTGTGTGTGTGTGTGTGTGTGTGTGTGTGTGTGTGTGTGTGTATATATATATATATATATATATATATATATATATATATATATATATATATATATATCTATATATAAAAATATGTATATGTTAATTCTCTTATTCATCTCAACTTTCTGTTTCTTTCTCTGTGCATTGTTCTGCATTGTTTGGATCCCTTGAATCCCTCAGTTTATTTGTTTTCCAGCCTACTTACAATCCCCAAGTAAGCCGTTCCTCTGTCCACTGAAGGAAGCAGCAGTTTCTTAAGTCTAATGTAGGCCCAAACTTTAAAAAAGATTAGTTATGACATTTTCAGACCCACTGTCCTTCCTGTTTAACTCCATCTTTGTCATCAGCCCTCTGACTGTGTTCTACCCATATCTTGTCTCTGTGTTCTTCCATTGCAAATGGGTTTATATAATGTGAGATCTCAGTTTTGTCTCACTTTCCTAATAACCTACACTCATCACCATCGTTGCTCTTTGCTGTCCTTCTTTAAATTTTCAGTACCTGTTTAATATCCTGCCCCTAATTAGTACCATAAAATGCATGCAGTATTCCAGATGGAGTGTCAGTGATGATGTACCTAGTAAAAAAGCTTATCTGGGTCCCTTACGTCTGCCTTTCTTCCCATATGAATTATCATCATGTTTGGTCTGACTACAGATCTTATACATCTGTTACATGGTTAAACTTATCAAATCAGCTCATGTATTCTGTCAATCTGTGAATCAAAACAAGAGCTGCAGGAGTAAGAATTTCATAAGCGGACTGCTAAAATGTTTAGTTATATCCTTTTCAGACCCACATCCTCCTGTTTAGTTCTACCCTCTGACTCTGCCCTACCTGTACCTCCTTTCTATGTTGCTCTAAGTTTCAGTATTAGATTATCTGTTGTTTCCTAACAATTTCTAATGCATTTTCTGATACATAATAATAGAAAAAAAAATCACAGTTTACACAGTTCTACCAAAGCAAACGCCATCTAATGACCACTTTAATCACAAACAACATTTCACAAATCCAAAGTAATGCAGGTCTGTACACTCATTGCAAACTAAATATAAATTAAAATGTTTAGTGCTAGAACTAATTGAAAAATATTGGTTGAGTGAGTTCATGATAAATTCTGTTTTGAACCTGTAGTTTGGTGATCTGTATCAATGTTGATTTATTCAAGTCTATTAATGCAGTAATGCAGTAATGTAAATCAGTTATAAAAAAAGGCCTCTGATTTGCTTGGATGACTTCAGCAAGGTGATGGGCTCATTCTGTGCTGCTGTATGGGCAGCAAAGGCAGGAAACCTTTATGGTCTCTTAGGAAAGGACAGAGAGAAAATACTAGATATTTACAATTCTCTGGTTAATGCCGTGGTGGTACGGTGATAGCGTTGTTACCTCACAGCAAGAGGTTCTCCTATTCGATTCTCGGCATGGTTGGGAGTGCCTTCTGTGTGGAGTCTGCATGTCCTCCCCGTGGTTGGGTAGCGTTCGAAAGACATGCGTGCATAAATGGGCGTGCCTTTGTTGAAGGTTGGGCGTCGAGCTGGTACCTTGGCATTTTGTAAAAATCTACTGCCAATCATTAGTGGACCGGAGTTCCACTGTGGCGACCCCTTACTGGGAAAAGCTGAAAGACAAACAACAACATACAATTCTCTGGTTACTCAGTGAAATGAAAATTAAAAAAAAATGAAACATTTCGATTTAAAGCAAATAAAGACATTTTAAATAAAAGCTCAGAATTGAGAAACTATAAACATTCTCCCTCTATATTTAATAGGTTTTACACTATTCAGACTGAATTTTTCAGTTCTGTCCTTTTCAGTCCCAGTTTATTTGTTTGCTAGTTGGCCCTCACATCTTCCCTCTATATCTTTGTATTGTCCTATCCATTCCAAATAAGATTATATCCTGATTGCTCTTTATTTTATCTCACCTCCTGTATAACCCATGCTCATCACCATCTTTGATTTTTGAAGGGCCTCCTCTAAATTTTCTGTATCAGTTTAATGTCCATCCTCTGAATAGTGACTAGAAATGCAGGTAGCATTCAAGATAAGGCTTCACTGATGAAGTACACATTAACAGAACCACCTTGGGGCCCATCAGGGTTATTCCTCTTTATATACAAATTATCATAATCACCATCATCATCGTATTTGACCTAAATACCTATGTTACACTTTGATGCAGGTTTGGACTTTGGGGGTGATATTACCAAGCATGTCCATGTATTCTGTCATCCTAAGAATCAAAAGAAAACTGCAGCAGTAATACATTCATAATGAAGAACATTACCAAATGCATTTGATATTGTTATTTAACGTAAAACTGCTGTGAATGAATGGTGTGACATATAATGATATGCGAAGGAACAGTAATAGGAAAACATTTCTATAGGACAGCTGAGCCTAGAGGAGCCGTCTGTCATGTGATGCTGCTAATCAATCACCAGTCTGGAGTAAAGTATGATTGTGCTAATGTCTTATGTCAATTCTTCTTCATTTTGATCATTCTTGGCAATCTGTATTGATTATTTTATGATAAATATAACATGGTGCAAGAGTTAAACTTGCTTTTCACAGATTTCATTGTCACACTAGAACCTGAATTTTGGTTCTGCTCTGAAACTGCCCACATAGTTTTAGTTGCAGTTGTTTTCAGTTAGAATAGTTTACAAGCTTTAATAGTAGATAAAAATGGTTAACCAGTTCGCTTTCAGAATTTTGAACATTTAATTTAAAAAAAATCCTTTAAAGAGCAGGATTATACATTTATTAATTTTATATGTTACTAAATCACCAGATAATTTTCTCTACTATTTCATCAGTTTTTTTAGCTATTTTCTTTCTCTGCCTTAGTGGCCCTCAAGCTCCCCTCCCCCATTGCCTCATATAGCCTATTTGTTTCTGTAGGAGGGAGGATACAACTAACAGAAAGTGGTCCTGTCATCCATTTGAGGTCAGGGGATTTTTCTGGCTTTCTCAATGGTTTTACATGCAGTGTGTTTTAGTGAGTGTGCCACTTATTTCTCTGGCTAACTTAATCCCTCAAGACAGCCATGCTCTCCTTGAAGCCAGTAATGTTGTTAGTTATTTGGTGTGTATTGGGAATTGTAAAGTAGGAAAGACCATCTAGAAACATGTCCTGCCCTCTTCCAAAACAGAAGAACCCAGCAAATTTGCTTCACTGCTCCGTCTCCATCTCCAGACAGTCCCCTAGCTGGTATTTGATCTTTGATCACCTGGTTCAAAGTCAGGTCACTATCCATCTATGCCAAATAAGCTTGCTACCTTTCAGCAATTTTTTGACTTGAAATTACTTCTCTGTACCCCTGACAACCTTAAAACCTGCATGAAAACAACTCTGAAATGGGAAGTTGTGAGTTCAATGATTTGTACTATATCTCCCTTCTACTGGACTTGCTGCAAAGGCAGGCTGAATTTAATGTGTGCATTTCCTTCACATGACAGAGGAGGAAGCAGTCAAAGATTTTAGCTGTTTTAACCTTTCAGATGCTGTCAAAAGATAGATTAATGTGCTATAATGCAAACTTAATGCATTTTATCAGCCAAGCAGAAACTTAACATACAAGGCATTTTTTATTACTAGAAATTAAGGAATTGAAGAATCATTGTGAAGATATGACTAATATTAGATACTGAATACAAAACTGTAAGTTTGGTAAAGGAAGTGATTCTTTGAAGATGAGAAACAGAACTGTATGCAAAATCAAAAGTGCTAAGTATTCTACTCTTCCAGCCATGTAGATAGGTTAGAGTTAAACTGCTGAATAAATTAGATCTGCCACTGGTAAAAGACATAGCTGTATACACCCAGAGTGAACTGTCACATATTCAGCTCAAATGTATGCATGAAGAGTAGAAAGTCTGCAAAATCAATGCTGAAGGTGATAAACAGAGCAATATTAAGTTTAAAAGTTAAAATAAATCCAAATATGGCAGATGATTTGTCACCGTAAGGCAAGTGAGTGGGTAGGAAACATACCCACTCCAAGCAGTGAGGCTTCAGACAAGTGCAAACATTTTGCAAATCACTTAATTGAATATACAGACTTTACGGAATTTATAACCTGTTGGCAAGTATTTGTAAAATGTGAAATAAAGTATTGCATGAGGATCTAAATGCTTTAGAAGCAAGTGGAACAGAATAGAAATGTTTACTGACAACATTTATATATTTCTCTGAATTCCATTTTATTTATTTTATTTTACATTTGTTAACTGAGATTGTCCGACTGGATGTATGTCCATTTTCAGCAGAGGCCAGGAGAGAAAAGCTCCAAGGTATATGTACACATTACAATTATTAGAACAATTAGTGAATGGCAATTTCACACAGGTTACAGACAGAGCAATGCAAACAATCACATGACACTTGTGACTTACAAAGCATTGTGAGTATGTATATACAGGTAGTAACAACATATTACCTTCAGGAATAAAATACATTGAGTAGCATTAGACACAGTTTACCCTTCATGAGATGGAGAGGGCTGGCCAAAGAAAGGACATTTCTAGAGGAGAGGCATGTGAGATGCACAGGGTACTAGTCAGGATTTGTACAGGGACATATCCAGTGCAATTTGATGTAATTCTTAAGCTAGTTTTGAATAAGGTTGGTGAAGGCTCTTGAGTCAGGTCAGCTGGTAGTGAGTTCCAAATCTTTCCAACAGAGTTGTCAAAGAGTGAGTCACCAGCAGAGTGGTTGGATTTGACTGTTAGAACTAGGAGTTTGGTAGAGGAGCAGAGTGGTTGATTGTTACTGTAGGAGCAGATCATGTTTTTTTAGAGCAGGGGTATTTTCTGGCCGGTAGGGGATTCTATGAGCTTGTTGAGCTGTAGGAGGTGAGGTAGTTCCAGCCATCCTAGGAGATTGAGTTTGTGGCAGTGGTGGGTTTGGTAGGGTGAGCCAGTAGCAAATCTGGCAATATGGTTGCAACATGATGATAATTTATTAAGATCAGTTTGGCTCAAGCTGGAAAAAAGAGGAGAGGCATAAAGAAGGGTACTTAGTAGATGGGAGCAGGCAATTTCAATTGGAGCAGGTGGGGTGAGGAATGATCTGATCCTACAGAGAGAGATGAATTTTTATAGTCTGATTGATGTGCACATCAAACCTGAGGTTGTTATCAATTGTGACACCCAAAAGTTTAGTTTGGGTTTCTGGGGAGATGAAGATTCCATTACTAGCTGTTATGTTGAAGAGTGGTGGGGTGGTCCTATGTGTAGGGGAGAAGAGAGGTGGCTTAGTTTTGTTGGGGTTTAGGATTAGACATTGGTTTAATAGCCATTTTTCAACCAAGTTAAAGGTGTTTCCATGAAATCTTAAAACAGTGTCAGGGCGGATGGAAATTACTATGTGAATGTAGTTGAACGTGTTATCAATAGCAATAGCTAAGTTAATTGCTGTACAGAAAGTCTGATGACTAAAGGCATATCTTTGACATTCATGTTAGATACTGGAGCTGAATGTGATATCCTCTTTGATTCTACATTCATAAAACCAAATGCTAACTGTTGTCTTGAAGAGTACCTCTGCTTACATTTGTCTTATCCTGAGTATGGATTAAAGAAATTTGGTCACTTCTGGCTAGATTACAGGAAGAAATATATAATGTGCATGTTATTTCAAGTTACATTAAATCAAACCAATATTTTGGGGTGCAGTGCTTCTGAAGAGCTTGTTATGAATAAAAAAATCAACTCTGTGCTGATGCAGAATAACTGGCTTATGGTAGAATCAAGTAATGCAAAGTTAAGCAATTAATCTGATAGTATTGAGAATGCACAGATAAGAAAGTTTTGGCTCATAAACACCAAAAATCAATGTATGAACATTAACAGGTTGTGC
>NC_056731.1:1683116475-1683178975 GCF_019279795.1 Protopterus annectens | reverse complement strand
CCAGCCTTGTTAGCAATACATTTATAGCAGCTATTGCTTGTCTGGTTTCAGTTTTAAGAAAGTCTCAGTAAGGTTGATATCCTCTTTATGGCAAAGAAGGTGGATATTTTGCTGCAACTGGTAGTTGTATGCCAGCTTGGACTATTATAGATAAACTTTCAAGCAAGGCTTAACTTTGTGGGGTTCCAAGAAGTAAAGATATCTGCGGGTCATTATTGGAGATCAAGTTCCACAGGGAGAAGAGGTATTTTTGGAGAATGTCTCTTTTTAAAGTTAATATACATTTCTGTATTTCTGATCTTTAGATATCAGATCTTTATTGAAATGTCTGGAATTGTAATTCTGAGTCCATAAATGGCAAAAAAAAAAAAAGAAGAGCTAATATTGACTATCAATTTTCTTCTTTAAAGCTGTATTTTGCAAGGGGTCAATTCCCTCTGCACCCCCCCACCCACAGAACATATATACACCAATCCCAACATTGTCATGTAATACAGAAAAGGGAATTTACCAAGAAATTGCAAACTCTGACTTGATATGTGTAAGTTTAGATTTTCCGTCATTCAGTCTCCACAATACAGGACTCAGCATTGCAAGACCAGGCATTTTAAATAGTTACCTTTGAAATCACTATATCATTTGCATACATAAAACAATTGCTATGAGGCAAATCCTAAGGCACATGATGTCTAAAAAGGTGAGAAGTAGCAGTGGACCACATAGCAAGCCTTGGTGCAGCATCTTGGATAAAGAGCCTAAGCTAGAGACAAAACTGTTGTCCGTTTCTCAGAAGGATCTTTTAGCAAAGTAATTAAAGAATCATTGTACAACATAGTTGGAGAGTCACTAAGAGCTAGTTTCATCTTAATAATGAATGACTTTTGTATTCAAAGGCAGACTTTAAAATTAAAAGGACTATAGTCCTTAAGAAATCTTGCTCTACATTTGCTTTTCAATGGGTAAGAATATATATATTTTTATATAATGACCTCACCAATCCAATGTAAGTATAGCTTAAGTATATTAAGTATATTTATTCATTCATCCATTCTGCGATATCCACTTTTCCATTACAGGTTCTCAGTGGAGCTGTAGCATATGTTGTCATTTAGTGGGAGCAGGGAAGAGAAACTAATTCTGGACAGGATGTCAGTATAGTACAAGATACACACACACACACACACACACACACACACACACACACACACACACACACACACTGGATGAGGAGTAGTTCATAGAACTAATTATACTTTTCATCTCCTTCCTTCCGTTATTTATATATACGTTAGATTAGCTGTTACCCCCTAATATTGGTTGCATAATGACATTAGTAGTTGTTGTTGTTGTTTGTCTTTCGGCTTTTCCCGGTTACGGGTCACCACCATGTGACACCATGTACAAGAACATTCAAGAAAAGAGCAAAGAGAATGGTACATATGAACAATAACCCTCTATTATTTGTCCAGCTGAATGCTAATGGAGAATGCAGTGACCCTGATATGTGTGAGGATGACTGCCTGAATGAAAACATTTTGGAACTAGAAAAATAAATCTGTGTGTTAAATAAACCTTAACTGGTCATGGTGGCTTCGGTGGGTTTTCTTTTTACCCTGCATAGTATATTTTACCACTGTGGACTTTTACTTCTTCCTTGGCTGCTTTGGATTTTTATTTGGATTTATTAATTTAATAGTTTATCTTTTTCATATTAACATAATCCACACTATAGTATCCAAATATAACATCAGACATGAAAGTTGCCTAAGATATCCCAGTACAATGCAAAATTAATTATTAGATGTTCATTCACAAACACTTAAGCAAACTAGGTGCCCTAGTCGAACATACCATATGCAATTACATTAGCTGGGAAACAGTAATTGAAGTTAGCAAAACTGGGTACATAATAGAAAGCAGGAATATGCAGGGACCCAGGTTATGTGATAAATGACATACTGGCACTATGACATTAGGGAGCTCATACTGTGATTTGCGACATTGCTAGTCATCATAATGCATGTTCCTTTAATCCTAGTGTGTGTGTGCGTGTGTGTGTGTGTGTGTGTGTGTGTGTGTGTGTGTGTGTGTGTGTGTGTGTGTGTGTGTGTGTGTGTGTGTGTGTGTGTGTGTGTGTGTGTGTGTGTGTGTGTGTGTGCGTGCACGTGTGTGTGTATGTGTGTATGTGTGTGTGTATGTGTGTGTGTGTGTGTGTGTGTGTGTGTGTGTGTGTGTGTGTGTGTGTGTGTGCCTGGGGATTCATGTATGCTACTTGAAATATATTGTATATTAGGATTTGGGGATGCGATTTCATATAAGTGTACATCTGAGAAGAATCCTAAGCAGCAACAAATATGAGTTCATCTGCATGACTTAATAATGAGTTTTGTGGATAATGCTTACATAATCCTTCCAGAATGCCTAATCTTGGGGGCAGTGCTTGAATATTTAAAAATAGGATGCTCCTAGGCTCATTCTTTTTATTATGCACACTGAACACTGTAAAATGGCTTGGTAAGCCTTGCAGAAGTAAAATTTCATCGACAAATGTATGTATTTATTTATTTACTTATTTATTTTTTGTTACCAGGAAGGTCTAACTTGGGTCATGCACAATCCCTTTTTTGTTGGAGAGAAAAGGCTCCAAAAACATATTTAGTGAGAGAAAAATGTAGAAAGACAGATTATAGCAGACACTTCGGGACTGCAAACAATATTTGAAGTACGGTGATTACAGACTGAAAAGAGGCAGGAAGATAATAAGTATATAAAAATAATTAATATCATTAATTAGTGCAGCACAAAATAAAATAAATCCATTGTGAATAGGGTGGCAATACAATAACATAAGGAAGTAATCTGAAAATAAATTTAAATCAGCAATTGCAGAAATAGTCTCAAAAGAATTATTAAGTGAGAAAAACATATCCAATACAAATAGTTTGGCATAAGTTGTGACATAAGGTAAGGGTAACTAAAGCAATGTCAGCATCAACTGTAATGAGAAATCCACTATAATAAGGGCAGCAAGCAATAACACATAAGGAAAAAAAACTGGGTGCAGCAGTTGGGTATGTATTAGAGCTGATATTACAAATGAGATTAAATCTGAAGTGATATAACACAGGTAGGTGTGCAGGATAAGTCGCAGTTGTCAAAGAAGGAAAAGTCAAAAAAGGAGGATTGTGGTTAAGAAGGAAGTGGTTATGGTAAGTTAGCTGTAGAAGGCTTGGAACATAAGTACAATTAGAGACAGTAATCAAGATGGGCGGCGCAGTGGTGCAGTGGTTAACATTGTCACCTCACAGCAAGAGGTTCACCAGTTCGATTCTCAGCTGGGGTGCCTTCTGTGTGGAGTTTGCATATTCTCCCTGTGTTCGCGTGGGTTTCATCTGGGTACTCCAGTTTCCTCCCACATTCCAAAGACATGCATCTGGAGCATTTCTCCCCAGGCCTCTGCTGAAAACAGGCTCTGTGGAACCTAGTCAGACTTTCCCAGTCAACAAATGATAATTAAAAAAAAAAAAAAAAATATTGACAAAGATCCAAAGCTACTGAAATGTATAAATATTTTGAGCACTGAGTAAAAAGTGGGTGAGGGACATTGCATTATTAATCTACACAATCAAGGTTTTAGAAGAGAAGAAGTTCACAAATGATGCACTATTTGGTTTCCATGAGCGCATCTATGATTTATCCTATTTACAGTGAGTCATATACTTGCTTCTATTGATCTTCATTGAATCCCAAAGGAACCTTCTTGTCCCACCTGATTTTACTACTTTCTAAGGAATTTCTTTCCGTCTTCAAGATAAACTGTAAATATATCATATCGTGACTGTACTAGAATTAATCTACTGATGTAACTCACGAGAAGCTGTCCTCCAAAATTCTTTCAGAACATTAAACAGCTTCTGCTCCTACACAGCACTTTAGAATCATTTTAATGAGGGCTCAGCTACATTGTCCCTTTGGGTATTCTACACAGTAGCTCCCCTCCTTCATCAAGAGGTTATTTGCCATATTTATTCTTTAGGCTGTTCCCCACTTAAAGAACTTCAATTTATCAGCCGTGACACAGCTAACAGTCATATATGGATTTCATCTTCATCCTTTCTCTACCATTTTCTTAATTAATCTCCAGAAAGCAGAAATGACAGGCCAAAAAAGCAATGCCTGCCTTCATCAGGCCTTTCATCATTTCTTGGCACAGAATGTGAGACAACTAAGCTTTTTTTCCAAACTCCATTTATTTGTATTTTCTTAATGAACAGGTAAGACAATAAAGACAACTGTCAACAGTTAAAGTGGTACATTTAAGTGCCATTACATTATACATGCAAAACAGTCTTGAAAGAGGATTAATATATATTCAGTACTTTATAACCTTACAAATGTGTGTCTGTGTGTCTTTTATATTATGCATGTGTTTACATCTGAGTGTGTGTGTGTGTGTGTGTGTGTGTGTGTGTGTGTGTGTGTGTGTGTGTGTGTGTGTGTGTGTGTGTGTGTGTGTGTGTTTAATACTTGGGGATCTGCTGTTACACAAATTACAAGTTTGATAGTGTACTTTAAGACAAATAAAATATTTCATTAATTTCACATCACACACCCACATATTCAATGTATCCATTTTTTCTTTGTTTTTTGGTTTAAAGGTGTACTCATTCTTTGAAATGGTGTATTCTTTTACATAGCTTAAATAGGTTTTCATGAAATTGCTATCTAGCAGTGGCTTATTTTATAATTATATTGTTTAGGTGTTTAGTTTATTAAAGGTTGTTTTTTCATTTGAGATGCATTTTGATAGCAATGTAGCCTTTGATTGTCTGGCTGTGAGTATTGCTTTATTGTTTGTTTTCTTCATTTTAATTTTGCTCGATTTCATTTGTATGTGTTTGACTATGTGTAGCATTTTCTGTAGCTTTTCTCTAAGTCATGCATGTATCTTTAGAGTGAAAGAAACTGAGTTATTGATCTTGCTGGCTTGGACAACATGGTGATAAATGCTTGATAACATAGATAACGGGGTGACAGATACATGTCATCTCAGCCATTTACCACTATTTGTTAAGTTACATGTATGCTATTCAAAAACAACACATGTCATGGAATAGGGCTGCTATGCATTGGAAAGGCATTTTGAAGATCTGTACAATTCAAAGAAATCTAGTGCACAGTTGAATAAGACTCTTTATGCTGTGCTATTACATTTTATACACATTGTACTCCTTGCCCAATAAACACGTACATGCGAGCATCAGCATCACATGTCTACAACCACATTGAATAGTCTGCAAACTGATTCCAAAGGCAACATGGGGTATGATTCCATGGCTATTTTCCTGTTACTGGTATTTCACAGTCATTCATAACACCAGTAGGCATTTTGATAGTAGGTTCATGCAGGTTACTTATTTCTTTGTTTGTTAACCATGTAAGTGAGCTGGCCCACTAGATCATTTTTAGTCACAACCTGAACTATGTGGAAAGAGACTGCAATCATGTACTGAAGAATAGAATTAAAATCATAAACAACATTTTTGTGATAAGAAGAAATACTATAAACTTGAATACAATCAGAATATCATCAAAACGCAAATATAGCAATGCAGCTTTACAGGATGTGCTGTTTGAACACTATTTACATTATTTTTATGAGATAACTTCAAAGTTCAGAGAGGTACACAATATGAAAATTATTTGTTTAAATCTGAAAGATGATGGCAGGATGATTATTTTCAGCAGATGAGGCATTGATTCTTATAATATCTTTAAGTAATATTTTAAGTTGTTTCTAAATTGTTGTGGATCATTTGGTTAACAGACTTTATGGCATACAATTATAGCTTGATGGAACCGTTTTAAAACAGGTTTCTTTACTAATTGCAAGGGATTATGGGTGGCCTTATTAGTTGCATACCTTTTAGATTGCAAAGAGAATAAGTTAAGTGTGTAGCCTGAAATTTGTTTTTTATAAGGGATAGTATTTCTTGTTGAAGAGTTTAAATGATAGTGTGTTTAGGCTCTTGCCATTACTAGCTGTCAAAATGTCTAACTATAGTTTTGCAGTAATGTTTGCTATTACTTTTTAAATGAATAATTTTAAGAATTTTGTTTACTGCATGCTATGAAATGAATGTGTTATAAGAGGAGAAGGCAATTATGCGGACATATTCCAGCCTTGGTAGCAATACATTTATAGCAGCTATTGCTTGTCTGGTTTCAGTTTTAAGAAAGTCTCAGTAAGGTTAATATCCTCTTTATGGCAAAGAAGGGGGATATTTTGCTGCAACTGGTAGTTGTATGCCAGCTTGGACTATTATAGATAAACTTTCAAGCAAGGCTTAACTTTGTGGGGTTTCAAGAAGTAAAGACATCTGCGAGTCATTATTGGAGATCAAGTTCCACAGGGAGAAGAGGTATTTTTGGAGAATGTCTCTTTTTAAAGTTAATATACATTTCTGTATTTCTGATCTTTAGATATCAGATCTTTATTGAAATGTCTGGAATTGTAATTCTGAGTCCTAAAATGGCAAAAAAAAAAAAAAAAAAAGAAGAGCTAATATTGACTATCAATTTTCTTCTTTAAAGCTGTATTTTGCAAGGGGTCAATTCCCTCTGCACCCCCCCCACCCACAGAACATATATACACCAATCCCAACATTGTCATGTAATACAGAAAAGGGAATTTACCAAGAAATTGCAAACTCTGACTTGATACGTGTAAGTTTAGATTTTCCGTCATTCAGTCTCCACAATACAGGACTCAGCATTGCAAGACCAGGCATTTTAAATAGTTACCTTTGAAATCACTATATCATTTGCATACATAAAACAATTGCTATGAGGCAAATCCTAAGGCACATGATGTCTAAAAAAGTGAGAAGTAGCAGTGGACCACATAGCAAGCCTTGGTGCAGCATCTTGGATAAAGAGCCTAAGCTAGAGACAAAACTGTTGTCCGTTTCTCAGAAGGATCTTTTAGCAAAGTAATTAAAGAATCATTGTACAACATAGTTGGAGAGTCACTAAGAGCTAGTTTCATCTTAATAATGAATGACTTTTGTATTGAAAGGCAGACTTTAAAATTAAAAGGACTATAGTCCTTAAGAAATCTTGCTCTACATTTGCTTTTCAATGGGTAAGAATATATATATTTTTATATGATGACCTCACCAATCCAATGTAAGTATAGATTAAGTATATTAAGTATATTTATTCATTCATCCATTCTGTGATATCCACTTTTCCATTACAGGTTCTCAGTGGAGCTGTAGCATATGTTGTCATTTAGTGGGAGCAGAGAAGAGAAACTAATTCTGGACAGGATGTCAGTATAGTACAAGACACACACACACACACACACACACACACACACACACACACACACACACACACACACACACACACACACACACTGGATGAGGAGTAGTTCATAGAACTCATTATACTTTTCATCTCCTTCATTCCGTTATTTATATATACATTAGATTAGCTGTTACCCCCTAATATTGGTTGCATAATGACATTAGTAGTTGTTGTTGTTGTTTGTCTTTCGGCTTTTTCCGGTTAGGGGTCACCACCATCTGACACCATGTACAAGAACATTCAAGAAAAGAGCAAAGAGAATGGTACATATGAACAATAACCCTCTATTATTTGTCCAGCTGAATGCTAATGGAGAATGCAGTGACCCTGATATGTGTGAGGATGACTGCCTCAATGAAAACATTTTGGAACTAGAAAAATAAATCTGTGTGTTAAATAAAACTTAACCGGTCATGGTGGCTTCGGTGGGTTTTCTTTTTACCCTGCATAGTATATTTTACCACTGTGGACTTTTACTTCTTCCTTGGCTGCTTTGGATTTTTATTTGGATTTATTAATTTAATAGTTTATCTTTTTCATATTAACATAATCCACACTACAGTATCCAAATATAACATCAAACATGAAAGTTGCCTAAGATATAGAGAAAGTGTATCCCAGTACAATGCAAAATTAATTATTACATGTTCATTCACAAACACTTAAGCAAACTAGGTTCCCTAGTCGAACATACCATATGCAATTACATTAGCTGGGAAACAGTAATTGAAGTTAGCAAAACTGAATACATAATAGAAAGCAGGACTATGCAGGGACCCAGGCTATGTGATAAATGACATACTGGCACTATGACATTAGGGAGTTCATACTGTAATTTGTGACATTGCTAGTCATCATAATGCATGTTCCTTTAATCCTAGAGTGCATACATTTAATGTAGTAAGCACCAAACCTCACTAGATATAGAAAAGGTGTATTATAAAGAGTTTGTTATATACTGTGATTTGCTTTGATGAGTATATATTACATATTTCACAGTATAGGAAACTGCCTGAGAAAAAAACTGAGGCTACATAATCTAAGTGGGGAAAAAACTTTTTTTGAAAGATGCATTGGTAAACAGACTTCCAGAATGTATATCATATCCAGATAGTAATAAATCTTAAGATTCTCTCAGAAGGCAACATATGGAATATGGTGTGTGTGTGTGTGTGTGTGTGTGTGTGTGTGTGTGTGTGTGTGTGTGTGTATGTGGGGATTCATGTATGCTACTTGAAATATATTGTATATTAGGATTTGGGGATGCAATTTCATATAAGTGTATATCTGAGAAGAATCCTAAGCAGCAACAAATATGAGTTCATCTGCATGACTTAATAATGAGTTTTGTGGATAATGCTTACATAATCCTTCCAGAATGCCTAATCTTGGGGGCAGTTCTTGAATATGTAAAAATAGGATGCTCCTAAGATCATACTTTTTATTATGCACACTGAACACTGTAAAATGGCTTGGTAAGCCTTGCAGAAGTAAAATTTCATCAACAAATGTATGTATTTATTTATTTACTTATTTATTTTTTGTTACCAGGAAGGTCTAACTTGGGTCATGCACAATCCCTTTTTTGTTGGAGAGAAAAGGCTCCAAAAACATATTTAGTGAGAGAAAAATGTAGAAAGACAGATTATAGCAGACACTTCGGGACTGCAAACAATATTTGAAGTATGGTGATTACAGACTGAAAATAGGCAGGAAGATAATAAGTATATAAAAATAATTAATATCATTAATTAGTGCAGCACAAAATAAAATAAATCCATTGTGAATAGGGTGGCAATACAATAACATAAGGAGGTAATCTGAAAATAAATTTAAATCAGCAATTGCAGAAATAGTCTCAAAAGAATTATTAAGTGAGAAAAACATATCCAATACAAATAGTTTGGCATAAGTTGTCACATAAGGAAAAGGTAACTAAAGCAATGTCAGCATCAACTGTAATGAGAAATCCACTATAATAAGGGCAGCAAGCAATAACACATAAGGAAAAAAAACTGGGTGAAGCAGCTGGGTATGTATTAGAGCTGATATTACAAATGAGATTAAATCTGAAGTGATATAACACAGGTAGGTGTGCAGGATAAGTAGCAGTTGTCAAAGAAGGAAAAGTCAAAAAGGGAGGATTGTGGTTGAGAAGGAAGTGGTTATGGTAAGTTAGCTGTAGAAGGCTTGGAACATAAGTACAATTAGAGACAGCAATCAAGACGGGCAGCGCAGTGGTGCAGCGGTTAACATTGTCACCTCACTGCAAGAGGTTCACCAGTTCAATTCTCGGCTGGGGTGGCTTCTGTGTGGAGTTTGCATGTTCTCCCTGTGTTCGTGTGGGTTTCATCTGGATACTCCAGTTTCCTCCCACATTCCAAAGACATGCATCTGGAGCATTTCTCCCCAGGCCTCTGCTGAAAACAGGCTCTGTGGAACCTAGTCAGACTTTCCCAGTCAACAAATGATAAATAAAAAAAAATAAAAATATTGACAAAGATCCAAAGCTACTAAAATGTATAAATATTTTGAGCACTGAGTAAAAAGTGGGTGAGGGACATTGCATTATTAATCTACGCAATCAAGGTTTTAGAAGAGAAGTAGGTCACGAATGATGCACTATTTGGTTTCCATGAGCGCATCTACAATTTATCCTATTTACAGTGAGTCATATACTTGCTTCTATTGATCTTCATTGAATCCCAAAGGAACCTTCTTGTCCCACCTGATTTTACTACTTTCTAAGGAATTTCTTTCCGTCTTCAAGATAAACTGTAAATATATCATATCGTGACTGCACTAGAATTAATCTACTGATGTAACTCACGAGAAGCCGTCCTCCAAAATTCTTTCAGAACATTAAACAGCTTCTGCTCCTACACAGCACTTTAGAATCATTTTAATGAGGGCTCAGCTACATTGTCCCTTTGGGAATTCTACACAGTAGCTCCCCTCCTTCATCAAGAGGTTATTTCCCATATTTGTTCTTTAGACTGTTCCCCACTTAAAGAACTTCAGATTTATCAGCCGTGACACAGCTAACAGTCATATATGGATTTCATCTTCATCCTTTTCCTACCATTTTCTTAATTAATCTCCAGAAAGCAGAAATGACAGGCCAAAAAAAGCAATGTCTGCCTTCACCAGGCCTTTCATCATTTCTTGGCACAGACTGTGAGACAACTAAGCTTTTTTTCAAACTCCATTTATTTGTATTTTCTTAATGAACAGGTAAGACAATAGACAACTGTCAACAGTTAAAGTGGTACATTTAAGTGGCATTACATTAGACATGCAAAACAATATAAAACTAACACTAACAAAATATGTACAGTCATGTTAAATGCTCAATCAATTAAGCAGAATATCAGAAAGTTATCCATGTTATTCAAATAAACAATAATAATGAAAAATGTTAAATGCCCAGATATTGTATAGATGAAAAGAAAAGCAAAGAGGGTATAATAGCAAGTATGAATAGCTCAGAAGCCCATTTCAAGGGTTGGAAACTATGTGTATTCTATTGTAAAATGTGGTCAAGTAGTACATTCTAATATTCTAGAAAACAAGTGTGTAGTTTTCAGCTATACATTAGGTACTTATATGCAGTTAGGTATTTGGTAGCCATATTTTTAAAACCTGTCCATGTTAGAAGAGACCTGTCTTTCCAATTCATGGTGATATAATGTTTGATTAGGGTAAACAGAGTCACAAAAATACATGTTTGTGGTCTTGATAAACCTGAAAGGGGGATATGTAGAATGGCCAATTTCCAGGAGACGGTAGATTTCTCATAACCCATTTTTTGTAGCTTAACCTTTAGTGAGCACCAGAGTTTATAGGAGCATTTACAGCTCAAAAAAATGTGATATAGATCAGCTTTCTGATTCTCACAGTGAGTACAGGAAGGGGAAGTTGAAGGGAAAATTGTGTTTATTTGAGCTGGAGAAAGATATGCATTATTTAGACTCATTAGTTGTGTATAGCTAAGTTTTTTAAATGGTATCAGTCTTGAAGTTAATTGAATTGATTGGGTTATGTGGTTAGGTGAAATTGTTGGGTCTAGATCAGTCCAAAAGTTGAAAAAGAGCACATTATTTTGGAATCTAATGGAAATTATAAATTTGCAAGAGTTTGAGATCATATTTTTCTTCATTAATAGCAAGCTCCATAGTGTTTTATATGAGTTTATGCAAGACATATCAAGCTTGGGATCTTCCAAAATTTTTGCACACATATCTCTAATTTGTCTCAAAATAATGATGTAGCTTTTGTGTTGGTTCAACGATAGTCTCATCTCAGTGATAGAATGGTTCTTAATAGAACAGATATCTAAAAGAGTTTTCCTTTGAGGAAAGGAAAGTCCTTTAGGGTAAGCATTTTATTGTCGAGTTTAAGATTAGGATTTAGGTGCAGAGGTTGTAAAGTATTAAAAGTGCTGGATAAGTTTAATGTTGCAAATCGTTTTTGCAGACTAATTATTTTTATTTTGTTTTTTAAAGATATATTTAATTTAAGTTTCTTCAAATTCTCCTTATTTAGGAACAAGAGAGCTTTAGGGTTAAAGTTCACAGTTTTTATATAGTTATGAAGTAAATCACTCCAAGTAGGAGCCCACGTCTTCTTGTGCGGGTTATAGTCAGAAATTGCCAGTATTCTGTCAGAGTTAATTATATCATAATATAACTGAAAGTCAGGCAGGCCAAGGTCCCCCTTTATTATTAGGCTATACCAGATTTTTGTAAGCAATTCTGATTTTTGTTTAGGTGGCCATATAAATTTGGGAAGAGAGGAATGTAGCATTTTAAAAAACATATTATATGTTAAAATATATTGCAGGTATTAAGTACATATAGTATTCCTCGCATGATATTCATCTTGATAATGGCCCCTTTTGCCAAATATGAAAGTTTATCACATCTAAGGAGGTCCCAATTGAATAGACAGCTATAATTTCATGATATTATTTTGGTAAAAATAATTTTGAATCTTGAGGAAAGGATATTCCTAAATATTTTAGAGTGCCTTATGAGATAACTCAGATTCTATGTTCTATAACAAGGAAGTCAATTCATGGAGTAACACCGTGAATTAATTTTCTAACAGAAGTCTTAAACTAGAAAAAATAGCATAACTTTTTAAAGTTGGGCAATTGCAAGCTCCAGGCTTTGAAGAGGCTATGCAATACCTACTTATTATGTTTTTTTTATTGACTTAGATATGTCCTGGAAGTTGAGTACATGTCTCTACCAACCAGTCTTTAACTTTAATAGGGATACACCTAAGATATAAAAAAAATGACTGTAATGCTAAGTCACTTATAACTAGTTGTAGTTTTGCAATCTTCTTTACCAACAATCTTGACTTATATATAGTTGCTGCCCAGCCTGTGATTCTCTTACACTATACGGGGTCTATATTATATATTCAAACTTTCCAAACTTCGAATCCCATATGTTCGACAAAATACGATCGAAGTTTAAATGTTTGACTATATAATAATAAAAAAAAAACCTTACCTTAACGGTGCAGGTAGAGGAGCAAGCCTCCTGCACCTCCCACACCCCCCAACTTAAATATACCAACTCTGAGATCGCACTTCAGTGTAGAAAAGGGAAATTCTCCCATTCTGCCTCAAATGGCACTGTTACATCTAACCTTCGAACGCTTGAAATTTCGATCATATGGTGTCGACCATATGCCATTCAAAATTTCAAGCATCGGTGGTTCTAATAGGAACCCCACTATACAGCCCCTCATACTTAACCCTGATCAGGCTTGTAATTTAGGCAAGGTAATTACTTTTTTCCCTTCCAAGGCTTCCTGTAGATGCTTACAGACAGGCTCAACAGCAGGGAAGAAGAAAAGGGAAAAAAACGAGTTCCAAATGGATCCTCCCTTCTTAGCCTAAACACAGGATCTCATGTAAGGTTGACCAACAAGCTCATCATAAGATCCTCCAACAGAACTCATGTCTATCTTCTAAGTCTTAGGACAACTTCATTTTCTGTCCTTTGAGCAGAATATCTCATTCAAGTGTGTCAAATGTCTTACTCGTGTCTTGTAGTAACACCACTGCTTCGGGGACAGAAAGCTGGACACATGGAAGAGAATAAGTAGCAGGCAGAAATGATTCACTGACTGGCTTTTTTCCTGAAAGCCATACTGGATGGAAGCTGAAAGCCCTGTTAGGCCATTTATTAGTCTGTCAGCCATGATCCTAACCACAGCCAGAGTCGACACATTAGAAGGAAATAGGCTGAACGTTCCTAATTTCCTTTTCATTAGATCAGCTTAAGCAGGCATCATGTGTATCATATCTATAGGTGATGAAAGGGGACATCTTCCTCAAAGGCCTCCTCAAACATGTCCGATAATTATTGTACCAGCTAAGGACTTGTCACATTGTACAAACTAACAGGCAGGCCACTACTCCCAGTGATGTCTTCCATATCGCTTCCTGAACAGTTGCAAGATGCCCTCCTTGGAAGCTACATTTCTTACAAATCTAGCACAGTATAATGCCAAGTCACCTACAGCTAGTTGTAATATGTGTTACTACACAGTTTTCCAAACTGTTGATCACACATATTCATAGTATTAAACAATGATTGCTATCTGTGTCACCAATATCTGATCATTTAAATATAATTAAAATTGGACTATGATCACAGGCAGTATGTGACGTTTTATTTGTGTATGCTCATTTGTACATCATTATTTTAAACATTATTGCAATATGCATTGTCTAACATTGTCACACGTAAAATGAGAGGATAACAAACCTCAGCTTTCACCGGAATAACTCAAACTGCTGCACAATCAAACAAACTTCAGGGAACTTTTCCTGAGGTGGATAGCAAATCAATAAATATTACAATGCTCCTGTATGCACACACATAATGCACTCAGTTATATAAAAATAGCTTCTGAACCACTAGCAAAAACAGGACTGTCTGTGATATTGTAAATTATAGTACATATAGAATGAATTAAAAACTAACATAGAAGTTCAAGTGTATTTTGCTATCACAAAAGAATGATTATATAAGTTCAGAATAAATTAGTCTACTGCAGAATTCCATTGAGCCACAGAATTCTGGTCCATTAACAAAAGAAGAAAAAATTATTTACATAATGGAACCTAACTATTGAGTATATGATGTGAATTTGCTAGTTTATATTACTCTTCTGCAGCTGTCAGATTTGTCTGAGTTCAGAAAATTCATCTCATTGTAAGATTTGACTCATTGTTAAACAATGTTGAAACTGGAATTCTGTGTAAGGTGCTATAAACAGAGAAAAGAATGTTGCAGGTGCCTGACTAAAGCCTATTTCTTGTTTCTTCTTCATTATGTAAAACACATTTCTCAGCTAATCATCACCTGCAGTCACTGTATGAAAGTAAAATGACTTGAAACACTCCATTATTATTCTAGTTAGGAAAATACTCAGGGGAAAGGCATTGTTCTTTTAATCTGCATGGTTTCTTAGACAAGCTATAAAATATTACGGCATTAACATTTATAGAGCTTTCACAGAAGAGATTACACTTCAAAAGTATTAAAAACTGGATTGATGTAAAAGTGCTATTTGGGTGAACTATCGAATACAGAAGCAAATCCCAAAGGTTTTCTTTATTACTTCTGTGTCTTGTAAGCATACGTGGAAATGATAATGTCACATTTGACACTTTAAACTGCACTTGTATAGTTTTCTTCTTTTGGTAATGAGAAAACAGAATTTGTATTCATTACACATCTTTTGTTTTACAAAGGACCATCCACTTCCCCTTACCAGTACAGTAGAGAGCCGATTATCCAAACTAATTTGGACCTCGGGTAGTTTGGATAATCAAACTGTTCAGATAATTAAACATATAATTGAACCAGATAAACACTTCTAAATCTTGTTTTTTTTTTGCCTGCAGGGAATACACTTTTCAAACATTCATACATTCCAGTAGACAGTAAAGAATATTTTTCATACACGAGTGGGTGCAAGCTCAAAAAACACGCACAAGCAAATATGTATAATATTTAATATTCAGAATTTATATTTTTCCTACCCGAAAACTTTGGGAAGACTGTGAATTGAGGTTTTGGATAATTGATGTTTGGATAATTGACTCTCTACTGTAAATATATATATATATATATATATATATATATATATATATATATATATATAAAATAGTTTCCTCGGGAAATATCTGCCTGCATACAAACTAATCATAATACATGATTGGAATGATCTACCTTAAGATATACTCTTTTATATAATACTATAGAATTAGAATTATAGTAGGGACAGTAGCTCATTCTACATGTAAACAAACACTTGCCATTTCCAAATTGTATTGTCCTAGAATCCATCTCCTAGCTGATACCACACACAGGCCTGAAAGTTAACAAGCCCATTAATCATAAGTACACCCACAGATTAAGAAATGAAACTGCTCTACTGCTTGCTTATGTGCACAATCAATATTTTAGTCATATGTTGGGCTGTATTGTTATACAAGCAGATACTTGAGCAAGTTTCTTGCTATCTACAAGGTTGTAAGAGAGGAATATGGCTCCCTATTGAAATGTCAGCACTTAAAGTGCTGAGTGCCAACAAGTCAAAAAAAAAAAAGACTGAAAACACAAGATCAGTGCAAATTTAGAAAATTCCTCTTCTCCTTAAAACTTTTTTTTTGGGGGGGGGTCAATCTCCAGCACTCCCCCCATGTTGGGGGAAAACCCCACTCACATCCTAAACTTATATATACTAACTCCCAGATTGCCATACCTCTGAGGAAAGGAAATGTTCTGAGAAATGGCATCTCAGACTTAGTCTATGTAAGTCTGATCTTTCAGCCATTCAGTCTCTGCATTTCAGGACTTGGTGTAGCTGGCCCTGACATTTCAAAAGGTTACTGCAGAATACTTTTCTGACAGCAATTACATTTCTCTGATCTAGTCATGCTTCAAAAAACCAAATGAACTGAATTATACTAAATGAACTGACAATTCCTGATTTTTTTTAACTGGGGCAATACCCCCTCCCGGTGTCTCATCCTCCCTGGTAAGGTCTGATCATAAAGGTATCTCCTTCAAAATTAAAATCAACTCCATAATCCCATTAAAACAGTTAATAGTTAGGAACTAATCCAAGGCAAATTACCTATTATTATGTGATGTGTTTAATATCCAAACCTTGAAAACACACCAGCTTATTTTGAATTGCTCTCAGAAACTCTGTACAACCATGTCAATGGCTGCATAGAGGCTGCTATACCTAACAGAAGTAAGCCTAGAACTAGCTCCACAAACTAGCCTCCCTGGTGGCATCCCAAATTAAACAGGATATACAACAAAAGGAAAGAAATGACGGCTAAAATCAGAAAGGTCAATTCCCATAAAGATAAAAAACATGCTCATTAAAGTAAATAGACAACTAAGAGGGCTAATTAGGTCAAGCAAATTAAAACAAACAGCATCAGAGCTACTAGAGTAAGAGACCTAGATTTTACTTGCAACATAACTAGGACATGTTGAAGAGACAGATTTGTTTCTTAGAAAATTCCCATTCTCTGGAACATTCCCCATCCATGAGAAGCAGAGTTCCTCCATATCCCTATTTAAGTGCAACTTGGACCAATGGATGGGTAAACAGAAATTCACACTGGTCTGTCTCCTATGTCTCTGATGGACAGAGATAGTCAGTAAATCATCCCCTACAAATAAAATATAAATCACATTTGTGGGTCACATTTGGGTTGCATAGTTAGGTTTTATGGGCCTAACTGGTCTTTGGCCTAGTGTACACCTGTGAAGCTATGAACCTATGTTCTCCTTCTACATACTGAAGTAATATGCCTAGCTTGGCAAAACTGCTTGATAAGTCATAGGTTCATTACCTGCTTATAAACTTAGTGAGAAACAATTCATCCATTCATTGTGATTTTCTTTTTATGCGAACATCATCTTTTATTTGCAGTTTCAAAACATGCTAATACATTAACTATACATTTAAGAATACAGAGCAATTCTTGTAACTATTCTTTTAACAGAACCAGAGAACATCAGCTGAAATAAAGAAATACTCCTTGCTACTAGTAAAATATACACATCACAAGAAATCTAATTAGGATTCAAATGCACCTATTTTCATTATAGGTCTAAAAGATCAGGTCAGTTATTAATGCAGAACATAAGTTATAAATGAATTTCAGGTGTAACACTTAGATTTAACCATTTCCAATCCTGAAAATGAATGGCTGTCATTACGATTTGCAACTGCACCTTCTTTTCTAATTGTGTGAGTTTATTGTGTAAGTGGGGAGATATCTTTACTTAGTGCCCATGAAGCTGCTATGCAAGTCTTTTCTTATAATTGATTGCTATTCCAGCATGTCTGCAACATATGAAAATAGTCTGCTTTTTTTCCTTATTACAACACCAACACTTCCAATTACTTTACCCAAATGTCCATAATTGCAATGGCGTTATGTGACAGAATTAAATTTACTTAAAAATTGTGAAGAAAATATGTAACTGCTTCAAATTTTGGGATCTGCTAGAGTGAGTCCCAAAATGTAGAGACTGAATTGCTGAAAGATTGAACTTGTATATATTAAGTCTGAGATGCCATTCCAAGGTATGGTGATCTCGGAGTTGATATATATATAAGTTCACGAGCTGTGGTCCTCCACATGGTGAGGGGGTGTAGGGGGGCTTGACCCCAGCAAAAAGAAGTTTTAAGGAGAAGAATAATTTTCATTATTCACTTTTACGTATTTTAGGTCTTTTTTTGTCAGCTTTTTGTCAGTTGGCATTTCGTGTGATATTTCAATAGGGAGCAAAGAATATAGAACTAATCCCTGACCATATGTTATTAGGAGCTATGAGATACTACCAAATGCTGACATTTAGGTCTTGCCCAATCAGACGAGACCACAGTAAATTTTCCCCTTCAAATATTTTTTGACTATAATCAACTGTCTAAGAATACAATCTTGAGATCAGTGAAGGTTTACTTACACTCTTAGCCATTTTCCAACTTATCTCTTTAGTTAAGGCAGTGACACTTCTGTCCACATGGGTGCTTAAATTGGTTAGTTTAAAGTAATGCCACCAGGGGATACTCACTCTGGCAGCCTCTCTTCAGAGAGGGAGAGTGGTTTGAAATTGTGTTTTCCTAGAAAGTCACCCAAGTACATGATAACTTTTGCAATCAAGTGCGTTCCCATAATAGGGATACTTCCTCAATTTTGATCTTTTGAGTTTTTCAGATTATATCACATAAATGTATACCATTCTCTGGGGAGCCCTGAAGGGTTATAGTATTACTTGTTTTTGCATCCTGGCTTCCTGGTTTCCAAATATTCCTGTGTTCCCTGGCTGCCATTGATTTAGTTTACAGACCTTGGAGACGGAGTTTGGGTAAGATCGATATGGGCCTGGGGCATGTTTGAACCGTAATAAAATGAGATACATCTGCTATATGGCCATGTCCCTTGAAGTCAGGTAGAGAAAGTCTTCCATACTGTTTAGAGGGCATTAACTTCTTGCATGATGGCTTAGGGGTTAATTGTCCCAAAGGAATTACACACCATTCTTTGACGTTTAACAGCAAAGGGATGATTTCTAAGGGATGGAATACATTTTGCTAGAAATAAGATTTCCATCAGAAAGAACATATGTATTGCAGCAATTTGAACCAGTAATGGAAAATGCAGTCTCGCCGATGAGTGATCCCAGCTTTACAGCCGTCAATCAGAGATAACAGATTTCCTGCAGATACTGCTATAAACAAAGTCTGCTTTTATACTTAAATATTTATGAGACGTATTCTAGTTCAGGTTAAAAGTGATCATCATTTGTTTATATTGTAGGCATTGCAAGTTTTGAGGGAAAATATTGTCTTTTGAGGATTCACCTTGAGACCCGAGATTGTATCCAGTCATTGCAGAGTTTTCAGGACCTCCTGTATGTATATGTGAGGATCTGATAGGAACAATCAATCCATTAACCATATGTACATTTTATTATACTTCTGCAGACATGGGATAGTACATCAAAAACAGTTTTGTTGTAAATATAGGCCAAATTATTCTACTTTTAGAATAAAAAGTGATGGGGAATGTGAGCGTCCTTGATGGGTTCCTTTAAAGATTTCAAATGGAAAAGCGACTCTACATGTTTTGATAACTCATGTTTTTGGGTATAGAGAAGCTTGAACCATTCTTTAAATTCTGGGGGCAATCCAAATGCTAAGACCCACCATCAACAATCCCAAGAGAGTAAATCAAAAATGTTATGGAAGTTAATAAAAAAGGTTGCACGCTGTCATGCTGATATGCTGGCTACTAATCAAATGCTGTAATATCAATAGGATTCCCTGCCTGTTTGGGACAAACTCTTCTTGAAAGGAGCTAATTAAGTCTGGAGGATATGTTATTAATCTCTGTGACAATATCTTCTCCATGACTTTTGCTTCTACTGGTATCAATGAAACAGACCTATAATTATATTGGTATGAGAGATCCCTACCTTCCTTAGGAAAAATAATGATATCCACCATTCTGGCATGATATGGTAACTTCCCATTCTTTAGACTTTCTTTAAATAAATCAAGCAATAGTAGTGTAAAATCTTCTCTATCATACTATGATAAATCTCAGCTGGGATCTCAGCCAGACCTGGGGATTCCCCTTTCTCCAAGATTGAATTGCTCCTCTTATTATCCCCACCATTATACGTGGCTCTAAATTCTCCTTCCCACTACTAACTAATAGAGGCCATTTTTTACTCTGTTCAAATTTTCTTCATGTGTCCAGTGTATTCCCCTGTGTACATTGATATGATGAGACAAAGTCCCACATGGTAGTGTTTATTCCTGCTGCAGGGTGATGATTAAAAGCTTAAGTTGTTTACATCACTTCAGGCAATGTACAAGTAATTTAAGTGATGTAATTTAATATGCCCAGTAATAATGCAGTTTTATCTTCCTCATTTCTGATTTTGCAAAGTGAATTTATATCCTTTTATTCCCTTTTCCAAATGTTCAATCTCTCTATGAAAAGTTATATTGCTACACAACTTTTTTATATAACTCTTGTGGTATCAATGAGTTTATTTTCCAACTATTTAATATACTTATGTTTTTCCATCGTGTTATTGTGACCCCTGTGAGATGGGAAATTGAAATTAATGGGAAATGTCAGCAAACCCCTGAAGAAATTGCTGGAGCCATTGGCTCAAAATCTTTCTCTCTATGTGTTCTTTTAGTAGTAAGGGGTCTCTTCTGGTATTGCACTGAAGACAGTATGATCCCATAGAACCATGTGGTGGTCTAATAAAGCTTCTGTGCAATATTCCACTTTATAGGTTCATAGGTTCATACTAGGCTATCTGCCCTGAGGCAATTATAAGCCTAGCCCGATTCTGTATGGCTTACGCCACCCCTTGATTTGAGTATACTGTGCCCTTTTTAAGGTTTAGTTTACTGTGCCTCTGTCTAATAGTGACACAGGAGTAATCCCTGGGACAAACCTACGATTCCCCATCCACCTATTGAGATTCTTCTTGAAGAGATTCAGTGAGGTGCTCTGCCTCACATGAACTGGAATTCTATTCCAGAGCAAAGGGAGCCTCTGGGTTATGAACCTGTCCCTCCAGCAAGTTCTATTTATTTCTGTGCTGAGGTTCAAGTCCCTCGAGCGTGTGGCTCTAAGAGATTTAGATTTACTGAGGTGGAGCATGTCCATTAATTCTGGATTTGACATAGCTTTGTATGTCAGGCATAGATCGCCTCAAGTAGGCGGTATGCAACTGAGTAGAGCTGGAGTTTTTTAACCGAGCAGCATATGGCATCTGTTTGAGACCCTTGATCCTCTTGGTGAGATACTTTTGGGGTCTTTCTTATTGCTGCAGGTGTCAGGTAAGGTACATCCCAAAAGGGGCATTGTATTCTATGATGGGCCTGATGAGGGATGAATAAAGGGCACGATTACCTCTCTTGATCTAGATGTGAAACCCTTTGTGATGAGGTGGGCTATGTAGAAGGTCTTTCTAACCACTTTGGCAATGTGGTTTTCAAATGAGAGATTGCTATCAACTTGGGTCCCCAGGTCCCTAATAACTTTCTCTGTACTTAATGGGTTTCTGCCTATGTGGTAATTTGTGGGCACATTGTTTTTGCCAAAGGGTATGACTATACATTTTTTGGCATTTAGCTTTAAACCATGGTGCTGGCACCAGTTATCTGTCTCTGTGAGACCTTTTTGAAGGATGTTTGTGTCAGCTGGAGAGTTGATTATGGCGCCCAGTTTGCAGTCGTCTGCGAACTTGGTGAGCCATAGTCCTCCCACGTTTGCCTGTACCTTGGAAAAGTATATACTGAACAAGAGTGGTCCCAGGACAGAACCCTGTGGGATGCCACTTGTGACTGGTTTCGAGTCTGACATGGCTCCAGCAACTCTCACTCTGTGGGTTCTGTCTTTGAGCCAGTTTGCGACCCATCTTGTGACATAGGGGTTTATATTTAAGCTGGATAGCTTATCTATGATGCCCGAGTGGGGTATTGTGTCAAATGCCTTTGCAAGGCCCAGATAGGCTGTGTGGACTATCTTCCCTTCATCTATGGCTTTGGTGACTGTTTCGAAGAAGTCAACCAGGTTCAAAAGGCAGGATCGGCCCTTGACAAAGCCGAACTGGGTAGGATCTAGTGTCTGTAGGTCCCCAATGTCTTTGTTTATGAGCTCTATGATGATCCTCTCCATAGCCTTGCAGACTAAGCTAGTCAAGCTTATGGGGTGATAGTTTCCAGGGTCCGTAGAGGCTCCACCTTTGTGGAGTGACACCACTGTTGCTGTACGCCATTCTGTGGGCACATATCCTGTAGTGAGGCTGAGATTGTATAGCTGTTTTATTTGAGGGATTAGTTCCTCTTGGAGTTCATGTAGGACACAACCTGGGACACCATCTGGTCCCATGGAAGCAGTGTTTTTTGCTTTGGAGAGGGCAGCCTTCACCTGAGCATCAGAGATGTTTGGGAGGCAGCCCTCTGCTGGGATAGATACTTGCTCTTTTGGGGGGGGGGGGTGGAGAAGTTTGCACTAAACCTGTCTGCCAGGATATTGGCGATGTCTGTGGTTTCAATGTATTTTTTGTCATTTAGAATCAACTCAGAACAAGTCTGGGAGTTGCATCCCAGGTTTCTAACATAACTGAAAAAAGCCTTATGATTGTCTTTGGTGTCCTGTGCAATTTTTCTCTCGAAGCTGGCCTTGGAGGATTTTATGAGGGATCGTAATTTTTTGCTAGCACTGATCAGAGATGCCTTCCCTATTAGGGATTTTGCTCTATCATGTAGTAGCTTCCTCCTTCTGTTGTACAGTTTGTTTATGGCAGGGGTCCACCAGACTGGACGCCTGCCTTTGGATGATTGGGTCTTGGTTTTGTTTGGGATAGCATGATCCATACATTCCTGGAGATGTCCGTAGAATGCGTTTATATGGGATTCTGCAGTTTGGGCCATAGTTTCCACTGGCCCTGGGGCCTTGAAGGATTCCACTTCAGTTTTGAGAAGTAAGAAGTTTGCTTTTGAGAAGTTTTTCACTTTGGTTTTCTGGGCTGGGGGTGGGGTCGGGATGTGGACACCCAGTGAAATTAATTTATGGTCTGATCTTACCAATGAGGGATATACTTCTGGTGTGGAGCATAGAGTCCCCATGTTGGTAATGATCAGGTCTAGTATGTTGTCCCCTCTTGTGGGAGTGGTGACTAGTTGTTCCATAGCATTTGAGTTTATAATTTCCAGGAACCTTTGGGCTAAGGTGCTGGGGCTTGAGTAGTGCTCCCAGTCAATGTTTGGGTAGTTGAAGTCACCCAATATAATGGTGTTTGGAGAGATCCTCATGTTCTCCAATGTTTTCAGGAAAGCTGAGTGGGATTCCTGACTTTGAGAGGGTGGCCTGTAGGATGCTATAAACTGAAAAGCAGTCTTGCCCACTGTTAGTTGCACATGGATGGTCTCCGATACTTTGTGCAATGCCACTAACCTGGAGGTGTGGATATCCTTGATAAATATGGAAACTCCCCCTCCTTTTGTGGTTCGGTCCGGGTTTTGGGGCCGAAAAGCATGATATGAGGTATAGCCTGGTAGTGCTGGGGTGCTCTCTGGAGCCTTGAACCAGGTTTCTGTCACTGCACAGATATCGATGTTCTCCATACTGAGGAGAGCTTCGAGAGCGTGCATCTTGAGGTTAAGACTTCTGGCATTTAGCAGCATTACCCTTAGTTTCTTGTTCCTTGTGCTGTCTATGGGGGTGGGTTTGACTTTTGAGCCTTGCCTAAAAAGGGCACTATGGGGGTGGCAAGAGCCTTTGCCAATATCCAAAAGCCCAGTGGTGACAGGTGCAAGCCATCCCTAGTGAAGCAACGTGGCTTGTCGAGCATGTCATCCCAGGCTGACAGACACTGGATCCCCTTTGAATGACATCAAAATTTTAGCCAATTGTTAAAATTGATCATTTTGTCTTTGTACTGTGGCATCATTCTAGGTGAGGGTAAGATGCTGCTCAAGGTCAGGGTCATACCAGCCTGGGCTACATGATCAGAGAGCTCCTCTATGTTTCTTTTCATGTTGTCCAGGGAGGTACGTCTCAGGTCATTCACACCAGCATGTACAATGACTGAGTCATATTTGTATTTGCTTTGGAGTGATCTGAGTGCTTGAGTTATGTGGCAGATCCTAGCACCCGACAGGTAGCTCACCATGACCTTCTCTTTATTCAGCCTGGTGAGCGGGACATCAGTGTGTCTGACAATAGAGTCACCTATTACAAGAGTATCAGGTGTGTTATTCAGCCTTAAGGGCTGTGGCTGCTTGGCACACTGACTTTTTTAACCCCCCCCCCCCCCAGTAATCAAGCTTATCAAGAAAAAAATATTTTTCTTTCAAGTTCGGGTCGGGTCTCAAAGTATTTGCATTCCCATTTTAGTGGATGCTGGACTCTCCAAATATCTACTAAATAGAACTCCTTCATTCATCAACTAATGATGTCTGAATGCCCCCAGATGGGATCTTCCAGTGGCAGCTTATCCCACTGATTATCCTGAAATATATTAAAGCCTTCTCTATAATAACTGGCACATAATGACCTCTCATCTAGGCTATGCTTCATAAAAATGTAAAAAGGGGGTTCTATTCACTTCATTTGAACCATAAAATGTGGCTAATAATAAAACAGCATGTGGAGTGTTCACTTTTACAATCAGACAGTGTTTTTGACAGTCCACTTTGCTGTACTTTTTGTTACTACTTAGATTCACACTTCACTCACTGTTTTTGACAGTCCACTTTGCTGTGCTTTTTGTTACTACTTAGATTCACACTCACTCATATCAACATCTTGTTGGTGGCACAATGACTATTAGCTGCTGTTAGCTACACTTTTAGTCGTTTGAAAGGCTATGGACCATCCTGCTGTTTCAGCTTTGTTTCATGCATAAATGTAAATTGGATTTGTTAATCTTATAATGTCTGCACTAACATTCCAGTTTAAATCCTGCATTTAAATTCCTAACTTTCAATGTGAGAAATCTGAACTTCATTAATCTGTTCACCACACTGATTTGTAAAAGAAAAACATAAAAAATAAAACAATAGTAGTAATTGTCTGCATAGTAAATATTATACCCAGCTCATTTTGCCACATGGGACATGGTCATTTAAGTGCCTGATAACTCGGAGGTGTTTTTTAGCTTGCGCATGTCACAAAAGGTATGCATGGTGTAAACTGAGATGATTGTCTGTCTCTGATTAATATTGTAAGGCGGTATAGCTCGTAGCCACATGCAATGTTTTTTTTCATTGTCAGCACTTATTTCACTATGTTGCTGTTCATAGTGTAAGTTCCCAATTCCTTAAACAGGGTGTTGTCAAAGTTCACAAACTGGACTGTTTTTGTCCAGACCCACGTGTGACATAGTTTCTGGTGATCAATGTGATAAATGCAAGTTGAAATAGTAAATATTGCACTAATATAGTCACTACCACATACCGAGTTAGGAATCACGGTATCATCAGTACATTAAAAATTGTTCCTCAAGAAAGAACATAGCAGCAGGGAGGAAAATTGGAAAATTGGACACCATTGTGGTCTGACTTTGCACAAACGTGTCTCCATAAAACCAGCTCCTATTTATAAAATATTGACAAAAGATGAACTGTTCAAAACCACACGAAACCAAAGCAGCAGCTGATGGAGCAGATGAATTACTGAAAAAACACCAAAACCACCAACGACAACCTTGTAAAATGAAAATTATTGTTTAATAATCCACAAAATCACTTAAAGTCAGAGTTTAGCGCTTTTATTCCCTCTGGAACTTCATCAGAACTCAAAAAGTTAAAACACTATTCCTGTTTAAATACAAATTTAAAACCAGTCACATGCCTAATCGCACCAATAAAATCATTTAAACTCTACCTGCTTCAATTTTAACACAGGGAGTATAGATGAAGTATCATTTAAACCTGGATAATGTGTTGCATCCATTTCAATTCAGCCATATCCAGGTGCTCTTCACCCACCCTCCCTTGAAAATCCTTCAGCACCTTCTCCACTACCATAAACTTAAAAAGAATGAGTGGAATAATTCCTAATGTATGTATATAAAGGGTTGCTCAATTTCCAATTTCTAATATCAGCACAGTGCTCATATATACGATCACGTAACCTTCTCATAGTCTTACCTATGTAGAAACTTGCACATAAAATACATTGCGAAAGATAAACAACATTTTTGTCTCACAACTGTGCCTCCCTTTGATCAAATAAGTAACATTTCTCACTGTGAAATATTCACAGGTCATAATATATGAGGATTGAGGACAAGCTCCACACTTTTTAGTACTGTTGGCTTGTATATTTTGGGAACCATTGAAGAGCACAACTTCCAAATTTTGTTTTAGAGACCTGCCCTTTCTATATACAAAGGATCTTTTACTACCCATTTTTTCAGTTAACTTACTGAATACTTCCAAATCACTCACAAAAATACACCAAGTTTTTCTACTATATTTTTAATAGCCCTACTGTCTAGGCTATAAGAAGAAATAAAACTTTTATTGTTAGGCCTCTCTTCTCTGTTACTTGCTACCATAACCTCACCATCAGTTCCCAGTATTGTTAAATACACACCATTTTGTCTTTTTCTAACTACTTCTCCTCTTATTTTTTCCAAAAATCCTTTCGGGTAACCTCTTTTTCTAAACATGGATAAAACTTTGTCACATTCGTTCATAATGTTTTCCATGTTGGATACCATACTTGCCACCCTCACCAGCTGGCCCTTAACAACCGCCTTCTTTTGATGCATAGGATGTCAACTGGTGAAGTGCAGGTAGGTGTTGGAGAAAGTAGGTTTCCTGTAAATATTAGACACAAATTCTTTCTCTTTTCTATCTTTGGATATTGTTATATCTAAATAGTGAATATATTCACTATTAAAATGTGAAGAAAAGGACAAAAACTCAACAGTGGTGTCTAAATAATCGAGAAAAAGCTTTAAATTGTCAATGGTATCATTCCACAGAAGGAAAATATCGTCTACAAATCTGGTGTGTGTGTGTGTGTGTGTGTGTGTGTGTGTGTGTGTGTGTGTGTGTGTGTGTGTGTGTGTGTGTGTGTGTGTGTATATATATATATATATATATATATATATATATATATATATATATATATATATAAAACTCTGACTTTGTGATTTTGTGGATTATTAAACAACAATTTACATTTTACAAGGTTGTTGTTGGTGGTTTTGGAGTGCTGGTATTTTTTCATTGATTCATCTGCTCCATCAGCTGCTGTTTTGGTTTCGTGCAGACTCTATTTATGTCATTAACCAGGTAGCTAACCATGCAGTGCATTTTATATTCAGGTTCATGTCACTTATCCTGCAGGTGCCAGTCCTTCAGTTGGTAGGGCTCTTTCTGTTGCCACTGCCATCACTTTTATCAAGGCTGCATGATCCTGCACTTGTTCTATACTGTCCAATTCCATTTAGGATGGGTTCATAGGTAAGTCTTCCCGTCAGACAATTTTGTTAGTGGCAGAAACCTGTTGGAATGTTCAACTGGTTGGTTTGTTTGTTGGCAGGGAGAGGCATGAGATACTAATTGATGCATTCGATTTAGTAAATGTATATAATTTTTATTTTCTTTTTCCCTGATGACCTCACCATTGTTGTAAGTGACTGCAGCAGCTTTCTTTTACTATCTTCCTGTCTTGATGTGGATGCAGGAGGACAGCCTGGAGTTTGTTAGTTAAATTCCTATCTAGGAACTCTTCAGCTCCTGATGGTGATACAAAAGAATCAAATCCAAAATGTTTGGATCTTCAGTTGTGCTGGGAACATAAATGAACTGTGTAACCCTGGTCTGTGAAAGACCATGCTGTGGGGATGGATGTGAAGGCTTTCTCTTACTGAAAAGAGAATTGTTGCAGTCTAGAGCAACTCACACCTAGTTGCTCATGATTAGGCACTTTCATTTCAGTTTTCTAGTAATTTGCAGAATCTCTTCCCTGTTTCTGTAGTTTAAACACTGAAAGATGAAGTGCTTCGTTGATTGGAAAGGTTCCTCGTATGTATGCAGTATGCACATTCTCTGGTGGTTGTCTATGAAGTAGAAGTGCCTGTTCCTATTAAATAAAAGCCACTGGATCCATTCCTTCCAGGCCATCAGGTAGGCCAGTGACGCATAGGGTCTTTCTATGAGATCTGTTTTTCATGTCTTCTGTCTTTACTTCCAGGGATTTCTATTGAAGAGTAAGTTGTTCGATATTCTGGTTAAGCACTTTCAGTAGGTTTTTGGGTTCTAATAACTCCTGGTGTTGTGCTCTAGTCGGCAATGAATAGCTGTTGCTTTTGACTTGGTTTCGTCACCTGTGATCTTCAGCTGTTTAATATCGCAATGCTCTTCTTGAAGTAATGATGTTAAAGAGCTCAACAAGATAAGGAGAAGGGCATATTCTGTATTTTGCTTGCTACTTCCTGAAGCAGTTTTAATTTTTTACTTTACTGTCACACGCTTGTACTGCAGAGTATCAAAATGGAAAAACTGGCAATTATAGACTCTGCCATCACAACACTAAGGCAGGCAAATAAGTTTATTCTGAACTATTGTAGGTTTTGCCTGAATTGTATGGAGTTTGTCTTAGAAAAAAGTCGATGGATGACACAGACATTTGTGCAGTCACGGAGACCTGGTTCAAGGCTGTGAAGAGCACCTCAGCCATACTGGTTACACCTTCTTCATGATCACACCTCAAACTGAAGGTGAGAAAACTAAAGGAGGCTGTGTATCAATATTCATCAAAGATAAATACACCTCCAGACTGGTTAAACAGCATGGCTCCCTGGAGACACTTTAGGTGCAGTTAACTGTTGGTAGGACACCTATTCAAGTCATTGTGAGCTACAGAACCCCCTCCATTAATCATGACACCCACTCTTCCTATTTGGATCTACTTGAGTCTATCAAGATACATCCAAACACCATGGGTTTGGGTGACTTTAACTACCCATCCACTGACTGGGTAAATTATTCTTGCTCAAACTCATTTGCCTAAAGATTCCTCATCTTCGTTAACTCCAACATCCTCGATCAGTTGGTTGACACCCCACAAGGGGTGGCAACATCCTGGATCTGGTGCTCACCAATATGGGGGATCACTGTAGCACCCCCACTGCGAGGTCCTCCCTGGTGAGGTCTAACCAAAAATTGGTCTCATTCAAAGTAACTATCATACCTAACCCCACTCCAGCAGCAATTAAACTAAAAAACTTCTCCAAAGCAGCTTCTATCCTCTTAAGGGATGGTATAAATAGCTGCACTGCACCTCCTCCCTGAGATGGAACTGGCAACTATGCTGAGCTATACACCAAAGGTTTATACAAACACCTGTATAACTGCATTGACTCACCCGTATCTAATAGGACCAAAACAAGCTCTTCAAGGAAGAGCAAACCTGCCTGGTGGACAACTGCCATTAACAGGCTTTACAATAAGAGGAAGAAATTGTTGTCTAAGAGTAAGAGGAAGCAAGCTCTCCTAAACTGGAAACACTCCCTCCTCAGCTTAAACAAGCAAATAAGACTTCACAAGTCCTCCAAAGCAAACTACAGGTCCAAACAAGCTTCCTCAACCAAGGACAACAACAAGTGATTCTATAGTTACATCCGTAACCTAAAAGGAAAGGCCCAGATATGTGCAGAACTGGTAGTTAATGATACCACACATACTAAGCCTGTGGACATAGCTAACCTGTTGGCTGACAGGTTCTGTGAAAACTTCACTCTCCTGTTCCCGCCACACATACCCCATGACATCCCTCCCACATATCCCCTACCTTATATATCTAAAGAGCAAGTAGTAAATGCCCTCTCTAAGGCCAAAAACACAGCATCTATGTGACCTGATAACATCCCAGGATGTGTCCTACATGGGCTCCAACATGAATTAGTAGCACCAATGGGTGCTCTTTTCAATCATAGTCTAAGCACCAGCTTCATACCAGCCGAAAGGAAAACAGCCACCGTTATTACCTTGCACAAAGGTGGTGCTTCCACTGACCCTGAGAACTATATATTTATCAGCCTTACCTGCAAGGCCATGGAGCGAATCATCATGGACCTTATCAACAAAGATATAAGTAATCTCCAGACACTTGACCCTACTTAGTTTGGATGTGTCAAAGGGAGATCATGCCTGTTAAACTTGGTGGACTTCTTCAAAACAGTCACCAAGGCCCTGGATGAGGGGAAATCTGTGAATACAGCCTACCTGGACTTAGCCAAGGCATTTGATATTATCCCTCACTCAGGCATCATTGACAAACTCACCCAACTAGGCATCAACTCTTATATCCTTAGCTGGGTCACTATCTGGTTCACTGATAAAACTCATGTAGTGAAAATAGAGGACTCCACCTCCAACAGCTGAACTATAATCAGTGGTGTTCCACAAGGTTCACTCCTGGGATCTCTACTGTTTGGAATCTATTTCTATGAAGTACAAGCAAAAACTAAAAGTCTGTGGCTGACAAAGTTTGCTGATGACTGCAAACTGGGAGTGGTCATAGAATCTCCAAATGATGTCAACATCTTACAAGAGGGTCTTACACAAACAAATGATTGGTGCCAAAGTCATGTCCTTAAACTCAATTAAATAACTGTATTATCATTCCTTTCGGTAAAAGCAATGTTCCTGCTAATTACCACATCAGCAGTAGCACCCTGAGTATGCACTCAGTGGTGAAAGACCTGGCACACAGGTTGACAGCAACCTTACCTTTGGCCACCATGTCTCCACAGTAATAAGAAAGGCATTCTGTATTGTTCATCTCATAAGTATGGACATTACCTCCAGAAAAAAAGTTATTACCTCCCTGTGCTCTTCCCTCATCAGGCCAATAATTGAGTACAACGCCCCTTTTGGTATGTACTTTTCTAAGCACCTGCAGCAAATGGAGAAACCACAAAGGTTCCTCACAAGGAAAATTTGAGGTCTTCACCATCTGTCCTATGGGGATCATCTGAAATCACTGTCACTTTATTTTGTTTCATGCAGACTACTCAGAGCTAATCTCTGCCTTGCATATAAGGCAATCTCTGACCCTGCATTATTGGAAGTGTTTCATATCTGTAAGTCAAATGGTACGCATGTTACTCACTCTAAAGACCTTAACCTGCTATATGACATTAATAAAACCTGCTGGAAGGGCAGATTTGTCTCCAAGAGGTTACCACACCTTTGGAATGGACTTCCACTTCATGTCTAAGAAAGCACCTCATTGGCCCTCTTCAAACGCAGTCTGGGCGACAGGATGGGTGGCCATAAATTCACCCTGGGGGTTCCACCTGTGTCCCTCTTGGACAGGGGCAGAAGGTGCTGATTGTGAAATAAGGATAAGAACTTGGTTAGGCTTGTAAGGGCCCTAGGGCCATTAGCCTAGTAACTTCCTATGATGCGTTGATCCTATTTATGCCCTCATACCAGATTAACACGTCGAGTCACATGCTCATCCTAGAGCACTCTCATTACCTAATTGTTTTTCACTGAAAAAAATTAATTGAGAAATCAAGTACCTGTATTACCTCCCTCTGAATTTGTTTGAAGTTTTCATGGATAAGGAAATGGTAAGAAGAGGTGCTGGAGTACATTACCCTGGGAATAAGTATAGACATTTAAAATGAGAGGCTACTTCTGATTTGATAAATAAGGCTCGTGTACATGTGTGTGTATGTGCGCATATGTAAAACTCAAGGAAAACCTCAGCCACTGAGATTGCAGACTTTGACTATTAGGCAAAAAGGGGAAATGGAACTATACAAACCCTCTGAATGAGCAACTGGGGCATGACAGGTGAAAAGCAGTCCAGACCTCCGGAATGAGATAAGTATTAAACATTAATCAGACACTTGAGAAAGGACCATAAAAGTGATAATGTAAGCAGATGCAGAAGGCAGATAAGTGTCCTTTACTATTGTTTTTGGTGATAAAGTGCACTATTCAGCAATTAAAAGGGTGCTAGTTAAGCTAATGTGTAGGGTTGGAGTTTGTTCCCTCTTGCAAGACCTTATTCATATTTGCTAATTCCAGAATGATCCCTACATCTGCCCCCAACCTCAACCCTACACATTAGGTTATAAATCCCCCTTGCTAAACAAGATAAACAGACACTGTTCACACTTACAGTACTCCAGCATTCCAAAACATCTATCCTTTCTTAAGCTACTACTCTTACTCTAAGTTGTGAACACTTGCACATGTACACTTAGTCCCTATGCTGAAACTTTTGGCACAGCTAAAAGAAATGTCAGTTGCCTTTGGTGCAGAAGGCTGTGGGTTCTATCCTCACACCAGGTAGGTTGATTGCTTACACTGTAGAGCAGCATAGGGGACATACCTCTCAACTGTACAGATCTTTGCAGAATGTCCAGTCTTTTGCCTTATATTTTTGGTCTGTTTTTTTATAAAATTGTGGTTTTCTGGCAAATAAATAGCAAATTATTAAGGATTGAAGTTAGACGATAATGACAGACATTTTAGTTACAGACTTCATATCCTTCAGAAAATTCATGCTAATGCAAAAACTGTTATTCTATCAACTTTTTATGTTTGTAAGAGCAATATTTAAAAAGTGTCCCTATTTTTTGGCCTTTGTCCCACTTTTATTTAAGGCTTTGTCCAGATTTCTTCCTCTAAGAGGTTGAGAGGTATGATTGGGGGGGGGGGGGGTGCTGCACTCCTGAGTGTGCTGTCTTTCGAATGACATGTTAAATTGAGGCCCCATCTGCTTGAGTTACTAGTACCACAGGTGAATGTAAAAGATCCCATGGCACCTAACAAAAAGAGTAGGAGTCATTTATTTATATACAAAAATACCTCTGATTTACAAGATATTTGCATATTTATAAATATTTGTATATGTACAAATATATAAATTTACAAATCTGTAATAATTTCCTTTACAATCATGCTAAATTTTCATCCCTATTAGATCTCCACTCCTTTTCCATAACCATCATCTGGTTTTACTTAATATTTTTGCTAAAATCCATTTGTCGAGATTCCCCCAGGAAACAAATACCACACCATTTTGCATATGAAGACAATTTATTGATTAACCATTTATTAATCACAAACATACATTTGTTTAAATGCAGATAAAGACATAAACTCAAACACAACAAAATACAGTAGGCAGCATTACCCGCTCACCTCTGTCCCACCATGATGAAGCATTAACTCAACCTCTAACTTAATCGCAACTTCCCACTAGAAGTGTCACGACCCCACTCATTTCAATAACCAGCCAACTATCTTCGATGATCCAAAACTTAAACACTAGGGGAGGAACAGAAGAGGGACATCAAAACCCATCTTCTCTGCCTTGCACCTCCCACACTCATATATGAAGGTGCAAACAACATGATGAAAGGCTGGGAAAGCAGACAGCATGGTCATGCCAAAATCTGAATTCCCCACCTCTCAGATATGCAGCATAAAACTTAGCTAACTCCTCCCTATCCCTACATCACGTCTTGTCTAATCAATCTTTCCCCATAGTCTTAAACTTTCCTCAGCTACAATGCAACAGCTCCCTAGCCAATTAATGTAACCATCCTAATCTCCTCTGTCCACCCTCACCCCCCACCACTTCAGCAGGCATCTCTGGACAAATTACTTTGGATCATTAAAAGGCTTATTCTGTAATTAGTTATCACATTTTAACCAACCTATGCTTTCTAGTTAAATTGCTAGTGAGCCATTGGAAAGTGTTCGACCTTTACCCATTTGTTCCACTGTCTAAGAGGCAATGTTCCTCATCTTGTAGATGGCAGGAAAGACAACAATCAGGATTAAGAGAAATTAAACCCTTCCATATGTGAACAAGAGGGGGAAAAAGAAAACACTGTAAGCCACCAAACTCCAAACCATCCCCCATAAACCTATCTACCTCACCTATATCCCCATGGATTGATGTACAAATTCTGGCAGCCTCCCTGAATTTGCATTTGACCTCTCCCAAACCACTTCAAAGATTGACAGAATAACATGTTTGGATTGCATGAATATCCTACGAGATAGATCTGAACTTCTTGGCTGTCCTGTCCGTGCCATCTATGAGGTCATGAACAATAACTGAAATGCCAGACAGGCAGACATCCCAGCCAGTTTGCATTCTCAGTGAAACATACCCCCCCCCAAACATCTGTTCAGTAGTCTGCCCAGTTATGCCTATTCTCTTCAGTGACACCTAATGTTCCATTTCACCAATTCCCCCAGCAGTGGATTGTCTCTGTTAGTATAAGTACTACAATGATACAATGCATGACACACTGTTTGGGCAGACCACCTACCATCAAGGCATGGTTTTCTACCAGGTTTTGTGCTCATGCTCACAATGTAAGAGAGGGAAAAAATCTTCAGATTTTAAAACTCCCTCCCCAAACTAGGAATTAGTCTTAGCACTGGCTAACTGACTGCATTCTCTGCAGACAGACAGGAGTGTATGCTCCCCACAGCTTTGTGTGGTCTAATCTGTCAGGAAAACTGGGGAGACTGGAAGCATTCACGAGTTATATGTTACAGAAATTTATATAAATTGTGCTGCCATTTATATTAAATATTGCTGTTATAAACCTGGAAAGTTGCTGGAATAAAAGTTTCCATGCCATCATGCTTCTTCTGAAGAACATAAAGACAAACTCAAATAACTGTCATCACCCAGCAAATTAATTCATCACTGATTTGCCACAAAATTCCAGAAAATCACAAAGTCTGTGAGGAACAGAGCAGGAATATGAGGGAAAAAATGGACACTGCAATAATCTATACAGTCGAGATGCATGATGCCAACACCTAGGGACCACGACCCCAAGTTTGCTGCCAGACAACCACAGGTCCATAAGGAACAGATGAAACACACAAGGCAAAATCTGGACCATCTTCAAAATCTAGCCCCCCCCCCCCACCCCAACAACCAAGTGCATGCCCATTGCCATATCAGCTTGGAAAAACAGTTACTCAAATCCAGAATAGTAATAATTAAGAAATATGTAAACCCAGTTTTATAGTTCAAGACCACCACTAATACCACCACAATTGATCCAAAATGCCACTCCCCATCACGATCGTGTGTCACACCATCAACCCACTCTGCCACTCACTCCATCCACCACACATCTTGGTGACAAGTGTTATATGCATCTTACATTCTCCAAGATTAAGCTGGTCATAAAATAAAATGATGAGCCTAAACTACATTGAGTGACAAATTGGATCGGATAACAAAACTGAACACAGACAACGCAAGTGTGATCAACTATGCTCAGTGTAAGATAAGCATCACAAAACCTTTGAATCCAACCAACACGAACTCTCCAAATGAAGACCCTCAGTAGGTGAGAGGCATGCACACCTGCTGGCTCAAAATGGAATCCATGGCCCCATGCAAACCACTTGTGCCAAGAGGAGAGAAAAAAAATTACACTGATTTATGGCAAATGTGCAGCTTTTAATTAATTACAGGCAGTGGCTAGGTATGCAAAGGGATCACTCAACTTTTAATTTTGTAGGGTGCATGCATAACTAACTGCCATTACTCGCAGCCCTCTCCTCACCCAGGAATATGCTCCTGCAGCCTGAGCCTGTTCAACCACCAGTAAACTTTACTGTTATCACAAACTGTTAAGACTCCATTCCCTACACAGCACTAGACAGCATGCCGAACTCTAGCTGCTCAGAAATGGCAAGCAAGCACAAACCCTCTCATTTTGAAAGACCTAAACATTAGCAGAACCCACAAATGCATCTGGCCACACAACATACCACTACCTCAGGACTTGTCTTTTGCAGACATGGAAAACACCCATTGTTAGCTCCAGTGCAGCCCCTTTCCTGTAACTCGTAGAATAAGTGCGTGTACGCTTTCAGCACATCTGCCATTCTGTTTTACAATGTCCCCTAAATGAGACAGCCAAAATGTTTTAGGCATTTTTTTTACACTATGGTTTATTTACACCCAAGAGTGCAGAGGAAGACATGGGTAGACATGGGTGTCTGTATGAAAAAACTGTCTGTTAAAATTCATGACTCTGTTGCAATGACCAAACTCACAGCACTAACAAGAAAATAGATAAATGCACCGGTTACTATCTGTTATAATCTTAAAGAGAGCCTTCCTTCTGTATTAATCATTTTGTAGGTCAACACTACTGCAGAAACAAATCCGGTGGATATGGCTTGAGCAATTTACTCAGGTAACTTTACCATATACAGCTAAATACCACAGTAATTACAGCTTACTCTAGCAGCCCACACAAAATGCCACAAACAAAACTCAGAACAAGAGCCACCAGAAATGCAGCCCCATAACCACCGGAATGTCTGAAACAAAGTATTCTGATTGCAAAGACTGGGCACAAGCATCCAAACAAAGCCACAAACAATGATAGGAGAAACAACCAGAACTATAGACAATCTAAACTTCACCCCCAAAAAAAAAAAAAGCAACAGAAAAATAAACCTTTACCAGCCTGGATCCTCAAAGGGGTACAATAAAAACAAAACACTGCTTCACAAAAAAACAGACCAAATAAATGAGAGAAAAAGACAACAACGGCATACAGCACCACCAGCCCTGCTGCTACAAGTAAGAATCTGCCTTATATCAGCCTTGCATTGTTCCTTTCAATTTTTTCCCCTTCTTTTCTTTTCCTCTCTCTTTTTCTGTCTCTCTCTTTCTCATTCACAACTTCTTTCACACCTTGCCTGTAGTTTCAGACCATAGCCAGCCATCACCCACCCCAACCCCACATGCAGCTCAACTGGAAAATGGCCCACTTGGCCCAGCCATGAGGCATCCTCCCAACTCCCCAATAAGTAAAGTAAATTAACTCCAACACCAAACCTTTAATACATGAACCTGTAAAAAAAAAAAAAACTCACCCAGCACTTCTGTGCCCCCCTATTACCCAGGGTCTACCTGCCGTCTGAAATATCTATAGGTTGTCTCGGATATAACACTTGCCTTAGTGAGTTCACACCAAAATGTGATTTCTAACCCAGTTCGCTGGCATAAAACCCATTAAGCCCCACCCTACACTTACTTCATTTCATCCCAAACATCCTACGTTCCCATTTAACCCTTTTATCCCCCCAACTAGCTTTCTTCCCCCACAATCTTAAATCCTATTATTATTTCTCCTAACCCCAACATGAAGATGTCCTTGGACAAACTGGTTTGTTACCAAACCTCATTTATTGGCATAAAGGGTGAAGTAACAAAAAGGAATTAAAATCCTTGAATTTATATTTTACTTACTAAAATGTAATAAGGGTAACCTTTTGATTTCCTGGTGGCTTATCATTTATACACATACTACATTTTTCTGCAAATAATTAGCAGATCTTTTAGGTTTAAAAATAATTTCACTGACAAGTAACCCAGGTTATGAACAAACTCCCAAATGAAATAAGATCATCAAAGATCCTGACCAAATTTAAATTTAAAGTAGATGCCTTTTATGACAATTTAAAATTTAGATCAATTTGTGCTATAAAGAATCTCCTTGATGGTCCTTCAAGGCCTTTAGTTTGTATACAAACTTTGAGATTTTTGAAAGAAAATTAAATTCATTGTTTACATACAAGGTCAGAACCACTTTTACCTTACAGTAATTAAAGTAATTTTAATAAGGTCACTTTACCTTAAAGAATAGTTACATTTCATTCCTACAACAGTCCAGTATCCACTGTAGTTGTTACCCATTTTGAAGTAGTTTCAATGAAAAAGTTACTCGGATGATTTTCAATAATTTCCTTTATAAAAACCACTAAAGAAACACTCAAAAGAATGAACAAACAAAAGTTGCTAATATTTAGTGCTTTTTTTGTTTCCATAAAGAACTTCATCAGAATACATACAATAACTCCCCAGCAATTTAAATAATTTACAAACAAGTAAAACAGACTGATTTGTTTGTTTCTTAACCATTAACAATATTCTTGCATTCAATTGTTGCTTTAGTGTTTTTTGTGTTTTTTTGTTTTTCATTTGGAAAACATGGTTATTTGTTTGACGTTTTTCATTTTGAGTAATGACCTTTATACTATATAGAAAGTCAGGACAGATGACGACCTTGATTGCTTGCACTTTATTTATAACTGAGATCAATATTCCCTCTATATTCCCATACATATATTCACGAGTCAACAAGTTACTTATGCTTTAACTGTAGAGCTTTCAAACTAGCTATGCGAATGTGTTGCAGTACTACATTAATTTCAGTACGAAGAAAATTATATAATTGATATTCATGGGAAATGGAAAGTCACATACTATGATGGAAGATTTGTAATTATTCAAATGATGTACCTTAAGTAATGCTATACTGGTAGATACTGACACATAAACAGAAAGCCAGCTATAAATCATGTAAGTTTGCCAAGCAGGCAAATTTCAGTTTGCCATCATTCATCATGATATTTAATCATCTGAAAATAAAAAGTGTGCACTTTGAGGGTTTTGTCTTCATTTATTACAGCTACGGTTTGAGGAAAAAGTTTGATGAGTATTTAAAATAATAAATAAGTAACGTGTCACACCCTTCGCATTCCTTCATGTATCAGCGTTGCTTGAAACAGAAGCTCACTTACCTTTGTATTCATCATTTATCTGTGGTGCAGCAGACATCAAGACTACAAGCACAGCTAGGAGGATGAGCCAGTTCTTTTTATAATGACAGCTTTTTCACCACCCTAACGCCAAAAGGTGCTAGATTTATTTTATAGAAATCAGATTAGCTGCAAAGGACTAAACCGAATAAGTTCTTTTTTACAATGGAAGACAGGTTATATATAATCAAAATTATTATTTTTTTCCAAAAGTATTATATCTCATACAAGCCCTTTCTCTTTCTCCCCCCAAACATTATATAAAACAATTCAATAAACTGATGTTAAGCTTCTTATGGTATCCTAATAAATCCAGAATAGCTATGAATCACCATTTAAATGACTGGAGGGGGAGGAATCAATCTTTCAGATATAGAAATATACATATTGGCATCAGACATAAAAACAATTTCATTATGGATTAATATTGCTTACTCTGCCAGATGGAAATAACTGCAAGAAAAGATATGGCTACAATCAGGTTTTACATTATCACAACAATGTATAGGAATGGACTCAAACAACTTTCTCTGGTTAATGAGAGAACATTTTATAGAAAGCAAACATTAAAGGTAAATTCCAAAATCATAAAAATATATTAAATGGTTATAAAACCTTCATAAATAGAAACCCCAACATAAAAGTTTGGTCTTTCATGCTATATCCTATTGCATGCATGCAAAATAACATTAAAACCTTTTATTTGCACATAATAAAGGCACTTAGAAAAATCAATTGATTTGTTGGAATCAATTGTTAGAGTCTGGGGAAGGTCTGACAATGGGATGTATAAGAAGTAAATTTGATTTAGACAATGACATGTTTAAGTATACAAGACATAAGGCAACTTATTTTAAATAGACTAGAGACAACGCAGTTGACAATTAGACAAAATGTACCAAAATTCATAGAGCACATGTTTTTTTTTTAACAACACAAGTTGTACATGGAAAAGGCTACCTATCAAATATTTATAAAATAAATAAAAAAGCAAAGTTCTTTAAATCTTTAATTCTTCTAGAATATCCCCTGGCTGCTGTCTGCTCCTGCCCAAGCACCTTTTTGCCTCTGTATCCTGCATTCCATTGCGCTGTTCCTGATACAATCTCTAAGAACCTACCTACCTGGTGACAAAGGACCCTATCCAATTATGCGGTCTCATCTAACAGCCTTATTTTGCCCTGCACCCTCTCTTAAGGAAGCAAGAAAGTATGTGGTTGACTAAGTCCTGTTTGTAAAACTGACTACTGTCTACTACTTGCTTCAGGGGTTATAAAGTAAGCTACGAGCCTGAACAGCCAGCAGTCTTTACTTTCCCCTCCTATCTACCCTGTATCCAACTAACCTCCTCTACTTCATAACCCCCCCCCCTTTACTAGCTATCACTCCGTCCCTGGTCTAAACCAGCTAGCTCCCTACATACTTACCTGCAATACTAGATCTGCCCACTAGGTGGCAACCTCATCCCAACCTTTATCTCCTGCTTATCCCCCTATATTTTCCTCTGTAATTACACTAAATCCCTTAGGTCCTAGACCTACTCTTATTTTCTCACTCACCCTTTACTTTAACTGTATACTCTCACCTGTTCTTTTTTTTTTATCTCATAGACTCCTGATATATCCCCTGACTCACCTACTTACCTTCAGCTACCAGCATTGCTGATAGTTTATTCTCTAGATTCTCCTTCACTTGTCTCTGACTATTTCCCTTAGGCCCTTAACCTCCCCTCTACCTGTCTTCTTCTATCTCTAGGCTCATATCTACTACTTTCTCTCTGCCATTCCTACTTCACTTACCTTCAGTATCTTCTGTATCTCCTGTCTGAATGACCATTAGCCTCAATAGGTGTGGCTTGTGTCTTGCCCCTCCTGACTTCATCTATTGCATACCTCTTCCCCTCCCCTCTCAGCCTCTTATCCACTAGGATACTATTTACACCCATAGTCCTGTGAGGCGCCATCTTTAAATCTTTAATTCTTCTAGAATATCCCTGGCTGTTGTCTGCTCCTGCACATGCACCTTTTAGCCTCTGGTAAGTGTTTTTTTTGGTATTTATTAGCCTTGTCTAATGCTAAGGTGCATCTGTAAATTGAATGCTTTACTACATCTAACATCCTGCTGCTGTATTTATGACTGTGTACCTAAATAATTTTTCTTTCTTGTGCTCTGGTGCTATCTGCGACACTGTCTTCCTTATATTAAACAACTGTAAACTGAATGCTTTAATTCATATAGCATCCTGCTCCTGTTTATGTGACTGTGTACCTGAATGTTTCACATTTGTTCTGCTGCTGTCTATGTTACTGTTTTTCTTAACTTGTTTCCAAGCCTGCAACGAGTATTTCAACTACGCCACCCACGTGGACCCTGTATATGTTTGCCATTGCTCAGTCACATGCCTACAAGCCTGAATCGGCTGCCTTAGACTGCTGCTGCTTGTATTATCATAGTTATGACCAAAACAGTCACTGTTAATGCTATATTTTTACTGTTATGCTTGAAACTGCTAAGTAGCACTATTCCACCCACGTGGAGCTACTTTTCGGCGTATTACATACCCTATTAGTCCGTTCTAGCCTGGAACGGCTATTTTAAATTGCACCACCCACTTGGAGCTGATCTGAGAGCATTGAAGATTGTTAAAGTCCGTTCTCTGCCTGGAACGGCTATATGCAGCTGTGCCACCCACATGGAGCTAGTCACAGTGTCCTTACGTTAGTATTTGTCCGTATTCAGCTGGGAACGGCTATTTGTGAGTGCGCCACCCACGTGGAGTCAGTCTAAGCGTGCTAAAGGTATTATTTCCCCTCCAGCTGTCCACTATATGAGAATTAACCAAGTGTAATTTAGCTTCTAGGCTTTCAAACTGTGCTATTTGCCTGGCTCTTTATGCTATAATGATACTACTTAAAAGCAATTAAAGGCTGGCCTTAGACTGCCTTAGTGAATGGATGTACAAATCTGCTTTAGGTTTTACTTAATAACTTAGCAATTTAAAGGGTTAAGTAATCATTGTTAAAGCCTTCCAGAGTAGCTCTTGCCAATAACTATAGGTTTTACTTAATAACTTAGCAATTTAAAGGGTTAAGCAATCATTGTTAAAGCCTTCCAGAGCAGCTCTTGCCAATAACTACATAGGCAATATACTCTGCTCCCTACTTTAACTGATAGGTCTTTTGACCAGAAAAATGACAATGCTGAGGTAAACAGTAGTATCTAGTGGGTGTTATCCTGAATAACATTATGATATCACTTTGCCCTTATGCATAGCATACAGACCTAGTGAGTGTATACATTTTTGATTAAATACAAAGCCTTAATCATTGTGGTATTGGTGGGAATGGTGTACTCTAGGTAACAAAATGAATGTATTGTTTCCCTTCTGGTCCATTGTTTAAGGTGCACTTTATGTTAGAATAAGAATGTTATTTTCACATTCTGGTCCATTGTTTAATGGTGGGTTCTGAGCCTGCCTTCTAGTTTGCCCCAACTCAAACCTGAGATTACAGTCTAGACTCCTGTTTTAAACTTTGCATTGTTTTGATATATTACACTCCATTCTATGTATGTACTATAACTTAGAGTCATCATATGGTCAGCTGTCCTACTCAGCCTATTAACAGTGCCTTTGCTACTTTATAACTGTTACAGTACTACTACCTTACAATTGATTCCAATAGCCTCTCTCAGAAATAAGGGCATGTATAGAAGCTATTTTATTAATTGTGTCTTTATGTAAGCTAATTGTTTGTTAATTGCCATTACTGCTTGATATGTGCTAACCCTTTTCTTTCAACATTTATCTCCCCTTTCTCACCAAAGTACCCTGCTTTCCATTGCACTGCTCCTGATATAGTCTCTAAGAACCTACCTACCTGGTGACAAAGGACCCTATCCAATTCTGTGGTCTAACAGCCTTATTTTGCCCTGCACCCTCTCTCAAGGAAGCAATAAAGTATGTGGTTGACTAAGTCCTGTTTGTAAAACTGACTACTGTCTACTACTTGCTTCAGGGGTTATAAAGAAAGCTTTGAGCCTGAACAGCCAGCAGCGTTTACTCCCCCATCCTATCTACCCTGTATCCAACTAACCTCCTCGACTTCATAAACCCCCCCTTAACTAGCTATCACTCCATCCCTGGTTCTAAATCAGCTAGCTCCCTACATACTTATCTGCAATATTAGATCTGCCCACTAGGTGGCACCTTCATCCCAACCCTTATCTCCTGCTTATCCCACTGTATTTTCCTCTGTAATTACACTAAACCCCTTAGGTCCTAGACCTGCTCTTATTTTCTCACTCACCCTTTACTTCAACTGTATACTCTCACCTGTTCTTTTTTTATCTCATAGACTCCTGATATATCTCTGATCTTTCCCACTCCTGACTCACCTACTTACCTTCAGCTACCAGCATTGCTAATAGTTTATTCTCTAGATTCTCCTTCACTTGTCTCTACCCGCTCCGTTCGCCCTGCGGGCTCACCCCGCTCCCCTACCCTACCCCCAATTCTCACCCACCCCCAGGGGTCCTACTCTTATACCATCTAACCACACCCTTTCCCTCTTACACTAATCACAGCCCTTCCCATTGTTAATTAACACCAATTTCCCCTAATTTCACTTACCTCTTCCAATTTATCCCATCACACCCTACACCTATTTCCTTCTACACATAGCATACCTCCAAACCTATAACAAGAACCTAACAACTTACCCTGCCAGATGCATATGCTACCCTCCTCAGCCCTCTTACAGAGGTTATTCATACTTACACTTCTACCACCCCTAACTTTAGCTTACCTGCTAACCTCCTATGAACACTCAATATATCCACACTTTCTCCACCCCAACACACGATCTACCTCTCCTTTTCTACCTATTCTCACTAACCATGTTAACAGAACATCCACATCTAGCTATCTACTAGCAACATTCCATAGGATTACCCACATTAGATATGACTCTGCCAATCCCAGAATGTCTCTAACTCTATAGTAAGTTCCCAAATCTTAAATTTCAAACACTTTAAAGATGGTGATATTCATCCAAACTCAGGCCCTATAACTGCTACTACCACGCAACTCCACAACCCCAACCCTCATCCTACCCATTCCTTTACTAAACCACTTAACTCACTCTTATTAGCTCACCTCAACATACGTAGCCTTAATAACAAAGTTGCACAACTCCATGCTCTCCTAGAAGTCTACTCCTTTGACTTTCTTTGTTTAACAGAAACTTGGTTAAAACCTTCAACTAAAGACAATGAAGTCATCCCACCTGGTTATAATATTTTGCGACTTGACTGTACAACCAAAAAGGGTGGTGGTGTAGCTATCCTTTTTAAATCTGGCCTACAGATTATTACCTTCAACTATATACCACCTCAAGTCTCCAACGCTGAAATTCTTATTACCAAGCTTCAACTTAACAAATTCAAATCCATTTATATTATCTTTACCTATCTTCCTTCTGGTAATAACATTGCCACAACAGAGAATATACACTGTTGGCTATCCCAAAATTTGCCTCAAGAAACCATAATCCTAGGTGATTTTAACATTGATTGGAAGTGTTGTAGCAGTAGCCACCCTACAAGCCATATAAACCTTTTTGGCTTTTCACAAACAATTACCTCCCCTACCAGGATAAACAAGTCTAATAAGAAAGAAAGTACCTTAGATTGGATTCTCATAAATAATCATCTCCAGACATATGAATCTGGTACCCTCCGTGATGATGTAAGTGACCACTCACTAACCTACATCATCAGGCATAAAATCAATCTACCTAACCCAACCATATCTAGGACAATTAGAACCAAGAAAAACTTCAACCCCAATCAATTCCAAAGGGAACTAAGAGCATGTAACTGGTCTCCCTTAAAATAGCTCCCACTGGAGGAAGCGGTCAATTACTTTAACTCTAACTTCTTAGCCATACTAGACCACCTACCCCAATGCACTCTGTAAGAATGAAAACTAAATCTGCCCCATGGCTTTCAAAAGAAACCAGGCAAAAAATCAAACTCAGAAATAAATACTGGAATAAATCTCGATCAACTAAAAATCCAGTAGATCAACAAAACGTCAGGCAACTAAGAAACAAAACTAAAAAAGCAGTACTGTCTGACAAAATAAACTACTACCTACAATTCCAACAGACCCACCATAATCAACCACAAAAGTTCTGGGCAAGTATTAATCAATTATTATACCCAAGTCAATCCATCACACCAAACCCACAAGGCACAGACCAAGAGAATCCCAAGCAGGCTGCCAATGCCATTAATACCTATTTCACTGAGGCCATTCAAACCCTTGCCAGTCAGCTATCCACTCAGGACTTACTTATACCCAACTATATCACTAACCCACCCCCTCCATTTCTCTTCCAACCAGTCCCAACTACATATATTCTTGCCCTCATCCAAAAACCTAATCCATGCACTCCTTCAGCAGACCAACTACCGGCTGAATACCTACAAAAGGCAGCCAAATCTATTGCCTACCCCATTTCCATTCTTATCAATAGAACAATCACTGAAGGACACATCCCTAGCATATGGAAGGTCTCCCATATTATCCCCCTTCATAAGGGAGGTAACTCCACTGAACTCTCCAATTACCGTCCCATTGCCCTACTGTCTCCCCTAGCAAAGATCATGGAAAAATGCATCCATAAACAATTGCTAGACCACCTAATCCAAAATAACTTACTTTCCAACTCTCAACATGGTTTCAGACCTTCCCACAGCACTAGTACTGCCCTCCTTTCCTTCACTCACTGTATCAACAAAAACCGCAACCTCAATACGCTTTCCTCTGCACTGTTTATAGATCTGTCTAAGGCGTTCGATATGGTAAATCACCAGATACTTATAAAAATCCTCAAATCTCTGTCACTAGATGCATTAGCTATAAAATGGTTCCAATCCTATCTGGATAACAGACAACAGGCCGTGCTTTGGCATAACATTCTATCTAACCATCTGCCCATCAACATAGGGGTCCCCCAAGGTTCCATATTAGGACCTCTCCTATTTTCTCTATTTATCAACGACCTTCATCTGGCAATCTCCCAAGCTACATGCATACAATATGCAGAAGATTCGACACTTATATGCTCAGACACATCAATATCTGAACTTCACTCCCTTACCCAAAAGGTCTTTAACACAGTTAAATGGAACTTGTATAAGCTGCTGGAGATGTAAAGAGAATTTAAGAGCAGACTGGCAGCATATGTTCAATGACTGTCATTTACTTACGCCATTTTTGGGGAAAAAAGTAATTATTTCTTACAAATTGTTTTTAATGATAATTTTCACTTGTCTAAATCTTTGATTTGATTTAATGCAGCTATAACCCAGTGTGTTCCTAGAATAAAGTTTCCACTGTTATGGAGATTATTAGTAACTGCATGCAAAACCATAACTACAAATTGGAAAAGCGAGACTTCACCCTCTCTCAAAGAATATAGAACCATTGTATTGAATGTGTTGAGAATGGAAATGAGAGCCATCAGGAACAGAATGGAAAGAACAACAACTTACCATAATTCATGGCAAAAGATAGAAATACTGTAGAGAGATGACTTAAACACTGAATGAAATCAAGTCTGAATGTCAAAATGTAAATCATCTGTATAAACCTAGACACCTTTGCAGATAGTTTGATTTGATGTTTTATGGTTGTTAATTTTATACTGTTGTTAGCCTGTTTTTCAATTATGTAGCGTATTATACTTATTGAAAATATATTCACTTTAAATAATTCAATAAAAATATTTAAGCAAAAAAAAGGAATAAACCAAATTGTTCTAAGTGCTTGTAAAGAAAAATCATGAAAATAGAAATTAAAGAAAAAATTGTATTGTAAATACAGATTTAAATAATATTCACTCAGTTTTAGGGGATGAGACTGAGAAGCAGAAGGATAAAGATTTGTTTTACTAGACAGTAGTGCAGATATCATGGCTATTTTCCAAAGTTGTGTAAATGTTTAGTGAAACTCGATAACTGAAATAGAATTTAAGCCATTTCACATTTAGAGGTTGTATTTGGTTTGCATTTGTTTCTGAGGTATGATTTTCACTGTGATACAGAAGCAAACCTATATGTTCTAATAGGCAACTATTAACTCCATTTTTCACTTGCCCTGTAATTATACACATTTATTCCTGGCTGCATTGTTAGAGTGGGTGCAGAAGCTGAAACCTCCCTCTTGACAAATGCACAGGGCTTGCCCCCAAGTAGAAAACACTAATGCTTACCCATTCAAATGAATGGGCTCACTGGTTGGTATTCACTGGGCCTAATTCATTAACATTAGCAAACAGCTTCCTCCATCCTGCTCTCACTAGAAAAAAGAATAAAATCCACCCTGTCCCCCTGAGATGACATCACCTGGGGGTGTGGTTTGTTTAATTTACAACATTAATATATTGAAAGCGAATGAGTGTCAGTATACCTAGATGAGGTAATAAGATTCTGTGTTACTGAACATCATTACCTAGTGTGAGCATAGTACTATAACTATTGAAGGACTTGATAGATGCCACTAAGTTCAGACACGGTTTTGAGGTACAGCAGACCTAGTATTGCAGGCAAACAGCATGCCTGCAGTATGACGTTTGACATGTAGGTGGGATGCATGGCTATAAGATTATTCAGAACAAATGCTCCACTTATTTGGTAGACTGGCAAAAACAGATGTGATGGCCTGCAAAACCTTCATGCTTGCATTCCCTCAGTCCGTGAAGATGTTCAGGAATGTGGGACCATTAGCACACCAGGAACAGCTTACTTTGTCTGATATACATAATCACATCAATGGCTGCTAGTTTTCATGTCCAGAGTATTTCTTTACATCAAATTACAGCCTCTTCCAAGAAAGTTAAATTGTAACATATTAAAAAGTGAAAACAACAAAACAACATAACAAATAAGTGCTTCATTTTTTTTTCCTTTTTAGTACAAGTTATGTTTTAACTCCCATGGTAAATACTGTCACATTGTATAAAGAAATACTTATTTCTGTTTTAACCAAAACACTAAGCATTTCTTAAACTAATTAGGAAATCTGATCACACTACACACAGACAATCACACACGTGCACAATGCAAAGCGTGCTCCCTGACTCCTGAAACCTTCAGTATAACTCCTCGAATTTGTGGAACTAAATACTGATGGCAGTCGGGATTCCCACCAGGTATTGTCTCCTGCGTGTATTACAAAAAAGGCCAGAATTTCCTGACAGAGGCTGTTTAGTAAGAGTTATACAGAAATCAGAGGAAAGAAAAGTGCTTGCACAAGAAAAACTGTCAAAAGCTAAAGATAAAAAAAATCAGTCCCTTAATAGAACAAATCAACTAATAAAAAACATCATATAGCCAAAGAAAAATTGGGCTGCTTGGAAAAGGAAGTCACAGGGGATGTGAGAAGGTGTAAAAAATAAAACCTGAAGTATTTTGAATGGTATAAAATGAATATGGACAAGTTAAAGAAAAAGAGATCTGATATGATGTCATATATGTGCAATGGAGACAGTCAAACTAATCAACACAAAAAAGGCAGCTTCAAAGATATTTGAAGAGAAATACAAGCAAAGACACCCAGATACGAAACATTTCAGTAGACAAAACCAGTGAATGTAGGAAAGAGGATTAGTGAGGTAGAAATTAAATAGAAATTGAAATGATTGATTATCTGCAAAGTAAGGGATTTTGTATGGATACTCAAACATAAGTAGTGCCGCTACATGATGTTTAAGGAGCAGCAAATGGACAGAGAGGAATCTGAAGAAGACATGCCACATGGTGATTCTCTAGAGAGTTCTGTAGGAGGGCCATAAGAAAGCTCAGTTGAATCTGTACAACAAGGAATGGAGCAGGATATAAAGACAACTCTACCATAGGCAATATTGATATATGATGGACCAATGGGTCTCTATATGGAGGATCAGGAGATGAAGAAGGATGGGCCTCAAGAAGATATGTAACAAGAAGTTATTCTGGAACTTTCTGTAGAATACTCTTAGGAAACAGAGAGCAAAGAAGATGCTCTCAGTCCAGAAGAAAATGATCTAAGGGAAGACTTGTTTGACTTAAGATGGATAAGCATATTAAGACAGATGAAAAAACAGATTAAAGAAAGTAATTAAGACCCCAAATGTTAGAATACTAGTAAAACAGATGAGTACAGTATTTAGCATTATTAAGAGAAATTCATGTGATATATCTTAAGTAAATAGGATGTATTACTGCACAGCTAAACTAATAATAAATAAACTGTTACAGCAAAAACAGAGTAACACAGGAAAGGAAGGGGGCAACTACGGTGCCACCCATACCTCTCAACCTCTTAGAGCAAGAAATCTGGACAAAGGCATAAATAAAAGTGTGGCAAAGCTGCGAAAATAGGGAACAATTTTAAATATTGCTCTTACATACTTAGAAAGTTGATAGAACAACACATTATACATTAGCAAGAATTTTCTGAAGGGTATGAAGCCTGAAACTCAAATGCCCTTAATTGTTTTTTAACTTTAGTCTTTAATGATTTGCCATTAATTTGCCAGAAAACCACAATTTTATCAAAAATTAACCAAAATATGAGGCAAACATCTGGACATTTTGTGAAAATCTGTACATTTGAGAGGTATGATGCCACAATTGAAGCACTGAATAGATTAAACTAGAAATAAATTATGACAAGTGCTATCAATGTTAGAGGAATACAAAAAAGGGAATAGATTATCAAAAATATTTAGAATAACAGATGTTATGAAATCAACAGACAGGATCATAACAGACCAATACTTATCATATACTGTTTTCAAGAATAAACTAAAGGTATCAGCACAAGCAGGAAAAGGTAGAACATGTGCAGTCAAAAGTAAAGGTAAATCACAAAATAAGCAATTCATTAATGACCCAAAATGGTTTTATAGAGTTTGGGAAACAAAGCAAAAGGAATAGAAGCGCCAGCAAAAATAAATAAAAAGAAATGGGTAAATTTTGAAGAAGCATTTGCGAAGAGCCTATAAAACAACAAACATGGTGACTGGATAGACAAATTAAATGAAACTGTAAGGAGCTCTAATGAAGGGAATATGAAATGGGATGAAGTAACAGTTAGAGAAACTGTGACAAAATTAAGAAAAGCCCCTAAATGTAAAACACTAGGTTCAGATGCAATACCTAACTTGTGGTTTAAGGTATTTACATTTTTATGCAAAGGTTTAGCCAGAGCAAGAATTATTATATATTCTTCCCAAATAGACACTAGCCTGATTAAGAACAGAAGAAAGTATAGTCCTCCTTAAGAGTGAACCTGCAAGTCATCATAAGAATTGTAGGCCCAATAAGTTACCTTCAGACAATATGCACATTACATACTAGAATTGATGCTGCCAGAATTAATAGTCATTACAAATATATAAATCAGTTATAACAAATGAACAAGATGTAATGAAAGAAAGTCATATGGAACAAATAATCATGTGTTGCTAAATAAAGTCATAATAAAGAGTTGCAAACAGAGGAAGAATTTAAGTATGGCATGGATAGGTTACAAAAAAAGCATTTGACTGCATCCTGCATTCATGCCTAAAGGAAAGCTTACAGATGTATAGCATATACCCTACATCAGAGGTTCCCAAAGTGTGAGTTGTGACCCACTGGTTTTTCACAAGCTGATTTTGGATAGGTTGCAATAAATATTAAACTAATAATGAGAGACGGATCCAGCACTAGGCGATGTAGGCAGTCACCTAGGGTCCCGTGGCTATGGCATCCCACTCTGGTCAGAAGTGGTGGTGTCTACTCCTTTAGTGAGGACCATGCATGAATTGTACGCACACACACCAGTGTTGATGCAAACACATTTGGCAGTCGCATACAGAATTTAAACTATCCATTCCTTTTATAGAGAAGGCAAGTGCATGTGTGTGTCTATATAATTTAAACTAGAGGCTCTGTTTATTTCTGTATTGAAGAGAACGTGTATGTATGTGTATGTGTGCATGTAATTTAAACTAGCCATTCTGTTTGTATGAGAGACAGTGTGTGTGTATTGCTGTATGAGAGAGATGTGCATATGTGTGTGTGTGTGTGTGTGTGTGTGTGTGTGTGTGTGTGTGTGTGTGTGTGTGTGTGTGTGTGTGTGTGTGTGTGTGTGTGTGTGTGTGTGTGTGTGTGTGTGTGTGCAGAGAGAAGGTAGTGTTTAACATACCCCTGACATACCTCTGAACTGTTCAGCTTTGGCCTCATAGTTCATAGGTTCATAGGTTTATACTAAGCTCTCTGCCCTAAGGCATTTATAAGCCTAGTCCAAAGTTTTGTGGCTTACGCCACCCCTTATTTTAAAAAATACTGTGCACATTAGTTTGTTGTGCCTCTGTCCAGCAGTGACACAGAGATAATTCCCGGGGTAAACCTACGATCTCCCATCCACCGGTCAAGATTTCTCTTGAACAGAGCCAGCGAGGTGCTCTGCCTCACATGGACTGGGATTCTATTCCACAGCATAGGGAGTCTCTGGGTGACAAATCTATCCCTCCAGATAGGTTCATAGGTTAAATAAATTCCCACAGCCAATCTCAAACCCAGGACCTTGGTAACACTAGTCTGTATGACTTACCACTAAGCCATGACTCTCTGTTTCTCATAAAATGTGTGGTTTTGTGACAAATCACAGAAGACTGAAGCCACTAAATAATGATATAGATATGAGGTTCAGATTTCATATCCTTCAGTAAATGCATGCTAACACAAATCCTGATATTCTAGCTACTTTCTAAGTTAAAAAGAACAATATTTAAAATATATCCTTATTTTTTGGGCCACTGTATCCACATTATTTTAGGCTTAGTCCAGATTTGTTGCACTAAGAGGTTGAGAGGTATGCATACCTCTCAACTGTCCATATTTTTGCAGACTGTCCACATTTTTAACTCATATTTTTGGCCTATTCCTCATAAAATTTGTGCTTTTCTGGCAGTTCACTGAAGATTGAAATAACAAATGTCATACATTTGAGTTTTAGACTTCATTTCCTTCAGAAAATGCATGCTAAGACAAATGCTGCTGTTATTCTAGCAACTTGCTAAGTCTATAAGAGCAATATTTATAATTTGTCCGTATTTTGGAACCTTTGTCCCCACTATTATTTTATGCTTTGTGCAGATTTCTTATGCTAAGAAGTTGAGAGGTATAGAGGCATGGTATGTAGTGCTCTAGTTGCCAATTATTTGGTGCATTTTAAGGGGGATAGGGGTTCTGCATTCCTGAGTGTGTCCTCCTTTGTATAAGATACCTAGAAACTATGAACTTGTCAGTTTCTCAGTCACTCCCTATTGCAAAATTACCAGCTTACCAATTTTTTTAATGTAACATAGACAATTAATTCTTCAAGGGCAGCAGGCACTGAATTTGTAGATGAAACATTGAAATGTAAAGTTTTTTGCCAGTAGAAGTCTCTTCATTAGTTACAGATCTCTTTAACATGGAATTATTCGGATGAATTTTACTTCTGTAGAGATTGTACTTATTGACTGATACTGGTGGATTGTAATGATAGCAGTTTCATTGGCCGTTTATGGTTAATATGTTCTGAAGTGGCAAGTTTTGTCATTATTGGGTCATACATTTTGTTTCATTGCTTACTGGAAAAATGTTCAAAACTACAAATTTAAAACACACTCTTACAAGTGGTGCTGTATTATACAAGAAATATAATTTTATGCAAACAGGAAGGTGAATCAAAGAACACACATATGCATGCATCCCCCTAAAAATGTGCGGAAGGAGCCTATGGTTTGAAAATAGCCCAAAGGTAAACTTAATTCTCTACTGGCCAGATGAATTTTATTTGAGTGTGGGTTTTAATGCTGTTTCAATGAATGTGAGTTTCAATGACAGAAAAGTTTACTGCTCATGTCTGTTTTCATCATGAGATTGTATTGTTTGTTTAACAAATGGATATCAGTGTTTGTAATTTTATTTCAATATCTGCAATCATTGTAAAAGTAAATAAGAAAGCAGTATGCACACTGATAGATTTGAACAGTGTTCATGGTAACTGGGGAGAAATAGCCAAGTAATAGAACACTGGAAAGTCTGGGGAGGGGCCTGCAGCAGGAGAGGTTGCTCTGTGCGGCCCCAATCTATTACCCTGCCTTGGGCCCCATTTGACCATGATCCATCTCTTTTAAAATACTTATTACAAGTTATTAATGGGTTGTGAAATATTACTGTTTTGGAAAGTGTGTCTTGGCCCAGAAAAGATTGGGAACCACTGCCCTACATTATTAATTGCATTACAGTTTTCATGAAACAGTGGTATACCACTTTATACTTGCATCATGACTAGGGGCAAATTATTATCCTTGTGATAACAATTTGAAGACGGATATTCTACAGGAATTTCTTTTTTAAACTCCTGGTGTCTTGTCTTGCCCTTAACTCCATAAACAGTTTAATTGACTGATTTGGCTATGATTACAATTTGATTCCTAAAAAACAGCCTTGTTTAATGACTTCTCATCTACTTTTTGTAGATGACTTAAAGTTGTTTAGTTTATCAGATGAGGAGTTGAAAACACAAGTGCTAATGGTAAAAAGTTTTTCAGATGATATAAGAAAGGTATTTGGTCCTGGTAAAAGTGAAATAGCAACATTTGAAAAAAGAAATCTGCAGCACCCCAAAAATATAAACCTGGGACAGCAATGTGATATATACAAGAACTTGAACAGGAGGGGGTGTATAAATATTTGGAACAGATGAAGGGTCAGCAATAAAACATGAATAAATGATAATAAATCTCAGTAAGGAATACTTCAGAAGACTAAAATTAATATTGAAAACTACTTTGACATCTAGGAATAACATTCAAGCTAATAATCAATTTGTTCCTTCTGTTCTAATGTACAGCTTTGGGGTGATTGAATGGCCCCCAAAAGTATTAGCTCAATTGGACAAGAAAACAGGAAAAATACTTCATCCTTACAAATGATATATAAAAATCGGGTCTATATTAGAAGAACGAAAACCCTAAACCACGAACGCTCACATGAGCGAAAATGCAGGGAATCGAAAGTGGGATTACGGGGTCATGTTACAGTGAGGAGTGGAATATTTGTCCTTTCCTCACTGTAGTGCAACCTTGGAGTTAGAATATATAGTTAGTGGGGGGTGTGGGGGGTGCAGCCCTCCACAATAGCAACTTTGATCACCGTCATTTTCGCTCATGTGAGTGCTTGCGGTTTAGGGTTTTCTTTCTAATATAAACCCATAAAAATCAATGTTTACCAAGATTATATATTTCTTGTTCTGAAAGAGGTATGGGCTCCTCAAAACTGATTACACATATAGATCTGCATTCATGGGACTGAATAAATATCTGCTGACCTCATCAGATCCAAACATAATGAAAGTTTCAAACCACAAGGAGAAGGAAGTCTAATATGGTCTCTTTGTTTAGTTTAGCAGAGGCCTTTAGGAATAATGTGGGAATGAAATCAAAGCAGAAGTTGGCTAAAACCAGACAGCAACTAAATGTGCCATAAAACAGAAAAAGAATGTAAAGTAAGGGATCAGAAGAAAAAAAATGGAAAACCCACAACTATAAGGGAAGTACAGAGATATGCTGGAACAATCTATGGTTGACCAAGATTTGAAACAGGAATGAATAAGGACAGCAATTGAAACCAAAAGATAAAAGGTTCATATTGGTGGCCTAGGCTAGTGGACTTTATACACATTGGTTTAGAAAGTCCATTGAAAATAGATGGAGAAAGAGACAAATGCAGGTTCTGTAAAACATAATTTTAAACAGTGGCACATCTTGTTACTGGGTGTGACACACACATAGCAGAGAGACTGTATACTGAAAAGCACAATAATATAACTGTTGCACTGGGGATTGTACGAACAGTACAATGTAGAAAAAGCTGAGAAATTGGAAACATGAACCGCAAAGCTTTATAAAGAAAAATTAAGTTTATATCACATGGGATCACCCATTACCAACAGTTCAAAAAATAGATGTGAGAAAACCAGATATAGTAATCAATGAAAAAAAGACAAAATTAGCGTTAATTATTGAAATTGCTACAGCCATTGATTATAGTATCTTACATACAAACACAAAGTCATAAAATATCAGCATTTGTAAGTAGAAATGAGAGCAAGAAAGACATTCAGATAGTTCCCATGATAGTAGGAGCAACAGGTACAATACAAAAAATTACAGTCATACTTATATATGTTACCAATGCAAGTAACCCCTTATGAATTACAAAAGAAGGTAATTCTGGGTACATTTAAGGTGCTGAAAAGAGTACCGTTAGTTAATATCAAAGCAATACTAATATCAGAAACCCAAAACAATTTGAGAAACTAAACCCTGCATAGTCCATATACAGGTGGGGCTTCTGCCTCACTGAGAAGCCCATGCATTTCAATGGGATTTAACACTGATTTGCCTCATACATTGGCAAGCCTCACCGATTTGCAAAGCCAGACTATTTCAGTGAGATGAGTCTGATTCTCCTTAAATTCTCATAGATTAATACAACTCTTCTTATACCTGGTAGCCTATTATCTTTTCCAAGGTGACCAGTGTCTCTTTTTTGAGCCACAATAAAACCAATTCTAGTTGAAGTCCTAGTTCTTTGCAAAACCTGTAGCTCTACAAACACATGTACTAGAGATTTAAGTCCATCTACATGCACACCAAGAAATAAACAAGACTTGTTGGTGAGACTGGTTCCTAACTCGGTGTATTCCCAGCCTATGGAATTAGTTGTCATTTGGAGCAAACAACTAGTCTGTCTCCCTTTAAGACTAGCCTTAACAATTGGATGGGCAGACATAAATTTGAACCAGGGTTATGATATACAGCCCTACAAGAATTTGGAGGTGAGCACTGTTAAGTGCTTATAAAGGGTTGCAGTACTTTACAGTATGTATACATAAATGCATATAGGGCTAAGTACCATATGACCACTTTCCTAGTATTGTTCCTATGTCCCAGTATTGGCCACACTGAAAGCTTCCCTTAATAGCATGGGAAATAAAATACTGACACATACTCTTTTTAAATTTCTGTTAAAATGGACATCTGTAGAAATTTTAGGCAGCTATACTTGGATTATTAGTTTCATTGCTCAAGTTATTAGAATATTAAGTCTATGCCATATATGGCAAGGGACAGAAGCATATCTTCCACTTTAGGAGCAAGTTCTGGCATGCTTATGATTCTTAGCAGAATGGATGTCTTCCTCTGTCTGTTGTTTCGCAACTGGTAAGCCAACATTTAAGAAGCTTCTAAGACCTTTCTTCTGTATTAGCTCTGTTGTAACAAAACCAAAGTAAAACGGAATTGCTGGACTATGGTTAGGAAAGTTCTGCAGTTTCACAGTAAATGCAAATGTTTTTTTTTCAGCTGTGACCTGTTAGAACTGCATGACTTAACTGACTTTTTTATAGTCACACAGTATGAGGCACAAAAGTAAACAAGTCAGGCTGACAAATTCATTGTCTGACCACAGAACTAATCCTTTGTGATATTCTGAATGTTGTTTAAGAATGTAAGCGTATGGGAAGTTTGCCTCTTGGAGAAAGTAATATACATTCATATGCTCACTTACAGCAATGCTGAACAATTAATATTTTAATAATACATGGGTAAAAAGTTGAATGGTTTATTTACTATGCTCTTATCATTAAGTAAATAAAGATCATTTTTAATATACAGAGATGTCTATATCATATGCGGTAAAGTGGCTAAAAAGACATTTTTTGTAACATACCATAAATTTTACAAAGACTTTCAAAACTAAATCATGAAGAAGTGTTGGCTAATCTTCAGCAGATTCTAAAACAGCAAAAGATTAGAAGTTGCATTCAGATTTCCATGGGAAAAGGGTTTACTATCAGTGCTTCATAAATATAAATGTAATCATATTCCTGATAAACAATGTAAAAAATAAAAGACACTTATAAATCAAAGGTTCATTAGCTTAGGACTGCCATTCTTAATAACCAAGTGAAGAAAAAATATTAACGTTAAAAATGGTAATGTTTAACGTTTTAGTCATAAAGAAAAGTAAGATTCATAAAGCATGAGCTCTAAATGTACTTCAGTAGATTATTTTATAAATAAAATACTTTGTATGCATATGTGACAAAAACTATGAAACCCAAACTCAGAAATCCATAAATAATAACAGGTGCTAAACAGACTAAGTTACTGCTTCAATAAAAATCCTAGATATACTTAATAAATAGAGTGCTAAAATTAATAACCTAAATGTCTTTGTGATACAGTCCTCAATGGGTATAAAAGCAAGTGTCTGAAAAAGAAGTGTTGCACAATATCACATATTCTTGTTGATTCTTCCCAGAATAATTTAAAAATGGCTGCCATCAGGTATTTGGAGTAAAATATGATCTCTGTAGACATACAGAAAAAATATGTAACTGACTGAAAACCTGTTAGCAATATGTACTCATTCAGTGAGATCATATTTTAGAGAACATTTGATACAACTTAATGCAATCAAAGAAGATAAATGGTCACTGATCTGAAAAATGGCAATGTTTGACATCAAAGGCAAATGAATATTTTAATATCATCCAAGCAAAGATACTGCATGTGTTGATGTTTTAAGCTATTAGAGGCTATCTTCTCAAACATGTAATCTATAGCATGCCTATAATAGAAATATATAATTATTTAATTGCACACAAGCTTGCACGCCTATATGATAGCAAAGTCTGCATATATCTTCAAGAGTGTCTTCCATATGGGTACCTCATGCCTCTGCGTGAGGTACATTATACATTTATGGCACAATAGATAGGATTTATAAACCCATATATTCACCATTAATTGTTTTAAGTTTCTTGTGGTGATTTATTATGTTGAACAGTCTTGGCCATGGGATACTTGGATTTATAAATATCTTTTGGCCTATGTTATTTAACAGTATAAATCAACAGAAAGACCTTGTTCTAATTTATAATTTAAAACAGTATTTAACACAGCAGAATACATTGTCCTTTACTGTGGAATATAGTCTTCAAATTCAGAGTCACAGCTTGAAGGGCCATATAGCATTGAGGTCAGGTGATCACCACAGCATTATACAAGACAGCCTAAAGGCAGTGGCTGGGAGCTCACCAGCTTATATGCTCATGTGCTGTACCTCACATTTCCTAATGGTGTCCATTGATGCAGGAAGGGACAGTGACATGCTTACAGGTGTTTTTGTGTGTCTGTCCCACCCTGGCAGTATGGTATGTTAGAATTCTTTGCATGAGGGTAAACATCTGATGGCAAGCAAAGTACAAACTAAAGTACTTGGCTGTCAGTGGCACAGCAGGTAGTGCACCGATGGAAGATCAGAAGTCTGTGGATTCTACCCCACTCAGGTGCATCAGTTAATTTACAATAGTGACACTGTAGTGCAGTATAAGGGGGCTATTGCACTCCTGATTATGTCACCCTCTAGGTGAGAAGTTAAACTGAAGCCCCATTTGCCTAAGGTGCTGGTAGCTCACCTAGATGTAAGTGATCTCCTTGCACCTACTGAAAACCATAGAGGAGGTTCCCCAATACCTTGGCCATATTTTGTCTAGAAGTATAAGTACCACCTTGGTCTCCCCTGAAAAGATGTTACTAGCCTCATGGGACTAATCCACACAGCAAATGGTATATGAAAGTATGCAAATATAGGATATTCATAATCTTTCACAGTAAGTGAATACAAAATGCTTGAGTAACTCAAAATTGTACCACTGGAACAATACCATGAAATGGTGGTGGTATTGTGGGTGGGGGGATCTCCCTGAACTATAAGCACTAACTTATATCTGAAGTGGGAGAATGTACTACTAGGTAACAAGTAGCATTTATTATGAAATGGGAGTGGGAGTGTAGTTGTGGGCAAGAAGCACAGACGATGTGGGAGGGAGGTATCACCAGGCAACTAAATGCGGTTCAAATTTTACTGGAACAAGGGACTGTTGGCAATAAACACTGCCATATTTGAACACATATGTCTTAACTGACAAGATTTTTGCAGAACGTCCAGATTTTCGACTTGGATTTTTTTTCCATTAAATTTGTAGAATGCAGTCACTAAATGATGGCATACATTTGAGTTTCAGACTTCATATCCTTCAGAAAATGCATGGTAACACAAATCAGTTTATTCTAGCAAATGTATAAATTTACAGGGGCAATATTTAAAATGTGGCCCTATTTTTGGGCCTTTGCCCCACAATTATTTTAGGCTTTGTCCAAATTGCTTGCTCTAAGAGGTTGAAAGGTATGTTTGAACATGCTGAGGGAAAGGGACTCAGACTGGATACATATTACATGGGCAGCACTATGCAATGATGACCTTGTTGGGCATTGCACTTAGTGTGGCCTGCATCACAGAAAAGTAAACATTAACATTCTGCAAGCCATGATGATTCCTAATGCATTATATACACAAGGAAGCAATGCAATGAAGTCCATGACAGATGTAGATCATTTCATGTGATGTACCATTTGCTACGTGATATTTTTATTTCCGAGAGTCCTAAATCATGTCTTTCTCTTTCTCTCGCTATTAGGTTTGAGAAACTAAATATGCATTTGATTAAAAGTGCCAGTAATTACAAATTCTATGTGCACCATTCAAATATTCCAAAACTGCCTGAATTACTTAAACTTAAAGTATGAGCAGTTTGTTGTTAAATACAGCTGAATGTACATATCTAAGAGCGAAAAACGAAAAACATATACATTTCTAACAAGACTGATAACAGTTAATTGATGTCAGCTAAAAGTACAAAACATCAAGAGATGACAGTTCTTGCATGTTATTTTGAAATTCTAAACATGTGACTTTTTCAGGGTGTGTGTGTGTGTGTGTGTGTGTGTGTGTGTGTGTGTGTGTGTGTGTGTGTGTGTGTATGTGTGCATGCATGTGTGTGTGTGTTGGAGGGTGAACTGCAAGTTTTACTGGAACTGGTTCACCATACCACAAAAAATAAATAAATAAGAAGCTGAGCTTACATATGTTACACCACCCATATGATAAACATGCATCACTATCTGCAAAGTTCTGATACTAGATGAAAGAATTTTAATAAGGTACATGCTATCCTATGTTCTATACTAACAGAGAGAAGCATCTAAATAAAATCATGAACAGAGTTATGTAGGGGAAGTCATGATTTTTCCAAAAAGTAGTTATCCACATAGCTGGCCTGGAATGCAACCAGACAAATTTTTAAGAATCCCTTCAATGTCTGTATAGAAAAAATGTTTCACATAATGAACTTTGTTTCAAATACATAGAAAAAATTTTTAAATAATGAACTTTGTTTCAAACACAATACATGTAGCCTTTGCTTCTAAATTATTCCGCTGTTTAATGGTCATACTTCTGTTGGTCTATGTTTTCCCTGTCACTTATCTTTCTTAATGCTTAATGTCAGTCCACATGGGAAAAAAACATAGTATGCCAGTCATGTGAGACTTATTAGTGACTTGGGAGTTATGGGATGGCTGGAGTGAGAGAGGATTCAGCATCTCATGGCAAGTCTCTTTCCGTATGGGAAGAAGTGGGTGTTTTTCCTTTTGTGGGGCACCTTCTTGAAGAGACTGAAGGGCAATGTGCTGTACTTACCAATGTAAGCATTAAAAGATGAAAGGGGGTACAGTACATGTATGACTCCCATTGATGCCGGGGCATGGTGTGCCATGCACAGCATCACTGCAAACTTTGCATTCCTAAGCTAGGGATCACTGCAGAGTCTGCATTCCTAGGCTATGGAATTTCTCCTTATTCTACTCTCATATCTCTAAGTGCTATACAATGCCTTTTTCCTGATTGTGAAGCAAGTCACAGGGAGAAGGTGCACGAGCCTGTGGGTCAGTGCTGAAGGTATGGACAAGAAAAAAATTAATAAAAGAATATGCCTTCCTAGTATTCAGCAATCTGCCTGTATTCTCTTTGTGCTGAGTTTCAGAAATTTTGAAGGGCTCTGCTTTGTTTTAATATCTCACAGTACTAAACATAACTTGATGTCATATAGCTGTACTGCTTTATTAGACCAATACTGATTTTACAGCAGATTCAGCTTAAAATTTTGAGATACATGAATGCATGAGTTCCTAGTTTGATGAGTATGTGTTATATACATATAACACCCTCAGGATACGCAATATGGTAAGCAAATCAATAATTTCCATACTTTTAGCCAATGTGATATTTATAAAATACACATGCCACACAGCACTTGAATTACTGGTTCAGTAAACATTGGTTGCTGGCTGAGGTGTACCCTCCTGGTGTCCATTTTTGGAGCGACTGGTTTTCTCCAAGACCAGTGATCCCAAAAATTGTCTTTTGATGAGTGTTTGTGTGTGTGTGTGTGTGTGTGTGTGTGTGTGTGTGTGTGTGTGTGTGTGTGTGTGTGTGTGTGTGTGTGTATTTAGGCATGTGCATGCATGAATATGGGTATGTGTGTGTGAGTGTACCTTGCAATGGAATGGCATCCATTCCAGTAGAATTTCATGCATTAATCCTGCCACTTACTCCACCAGACAATAGCTACCTTCCAGCTCCAAATAAAACAACATAGTTAATAAATAAATATGTGGGGAGTTCCACTGTAGTGTTCGACCTGGATGTTTCAGACATATCAGCAGTGCTTTTGGCATGAAAATTAAAGTGTATGTAGCATTAATTTATGCAGATTGGAAATTATTGTTTGTCACTGGTAGGGTGACCAGGGGGAAGTGACTGAGAATTTGACAGCTAATCTCGTTATTTGGCATTAAGTATAGGATAATTTAAGGCAAACTCCTTCACAGAAGAAACTAGAGCACCACAAAAAAGTGTGAGTTGCAGTAAATAACATGGGCTTAGTGTGTGGAAGCACTGTAAATGTGCACCCGATGTCATTTCACAAAACCTTATCAAGTTAAGTACTCCTCCAATGTTTGTCTTCTGTAAAAATAAAGACAGATCTACTCCCTTTATTCTTACGGAACCTGAGACACAATTTCCAGGCCACTAAAAGGTAACAGGCAGAAATATTGATTCTAGACTGGCAAATGCAGTGATGGAAGTAACCAAGCTAGTGGGAAGTGCAGGGGGCTGTAATGTATTAATGTACTCTTGCATGTTATCTTTCAATATCTTTTGCTCTATCATTAATTTAGTTCTTGTTGTCATTTTCCCTAGAGGTAAAAAAATGAAGAAACTAGTCTGACCTAAGCTTTTCTTTGTTAACATCATACAAATGGAACAGTGAATTAGAGTACGAAGAAAGGAAGAAAAAGGGAACAAAAGATGAGTGGACACGGACGGCGAAGACAAGACAGAAGGAAGACAGGATAGAAACATGAAAAGGAAAGGGAAGTAATTCATGGAGAAAGGAAGAAGAAGAGTTCATGCAAATAGACAAGAAAATAATTAAAAGAAAATGAAACAGAATAAAATAAGTCAGAGCGAAGGATAGGAAATATATGTACTGCATTTCAAAGCACATTTCACCCCACTAATAATAGCAAAGCACATTACTGATGGAATGTTCGAGACGCATTTTCCAGACTCATTTCATATTTCACATAGGTCTGCACCATAAAATCTTCACATTTCACACTAGAATGATTTAAAATGCATTACTTCCTATGCATAATGCATGCAATGTATTCATTATACATCAAAATTGCAAAGTACTACTGTGTTCCATCCCCAAGCAAAATGTTAAAGCATTTTTGTTAATGTGGAATTTAAATTGCAAAAAACAGTATGACACTGCCTTTTATTCACTGGTGCATTAATATTGTCATTCCAGTGAAAC